>NC_060066.1:83403891-83611770 GCF_922984935.1 Meles meles
GAGGATGTTGGGACACAGAGAGGAGAGATGAGCTGGGGGAAATTGTAGGGGGATACAAACCATGAGAGACTGTGGACTCTGAGAAAAAAAAAACTGGGGGTTTTGGAGGGGAGGGGGTGGGAGGTTGGGTGAACCTGGTGGTGGGTATTACGGAGGGCATGTATTGCATAGAGCACTGGGTGTGGTGCATAAACAATGAATTTTCGAACACTGAAAAAAATTAAATTAAAGGCTTCTTTTGAAAAAAAATGTCATTAGTTCTTTCCACAGTTTGGCAATTGAGGCCATTGCTGCTATGATTATTGGGGTGCATATGGCCCTTCTTCTCACTACATCTGTATCTTTGGGGTAAATACCCAGTAGTGTAATTGCAGGGTCATAGGATAGCTCTATTTTTAATTTTTTGAGGACTCTCCACACTGTTTTCCAAAGTGGCTGCACCAACTTGCATTCCTACCCACAGTGAAGATGGTTCCCCTTTCTCCAAAGATGCCCTTCAACAGACAAATGGATAAAGAAGATACGGTACATATATACAATGAAATATTATGCAGCCATCAGAAAGGTTGAGTACCCAAGTTTTGTATCAACATGTACGGGACTGGAAGATTTTATGCTGAGTGAAATAAGACAAGCAGAGAGAGAGAGTCAATTATCATATGGTTTCACTTACTTGTGGAGCATAAGGAATAACACGGAGGACATTGGGAGATGGAGAGAAGAAATGAGTTGGGGGAAACCAGAGGGGGAGACAAACCATGAGAGACTGTGGACTCTGAGAAACAAACTGAGGGTTTTTGAGGGGAGAGGGATGGGGGGACGGGTGAGTCTGGTGGTGGGTATTAAGGAGGGCACATATTGCATGGAAGACAGGGTGTGGTGCATAAACAATGAATCTTGGAACACTGAAAAAAATTATCATTAGTATTGTTGATTGAGACTACTAGGAGCAATAGTAACAGAGAAAATAGAACAATATATGTACTTCTATTTTCAAGGGAAATAATTTTTTCCCTAATACAGTACTTCTTTGTTCCTTTTCCTCTTTTTTGGGGGGGGGTTCTTCAGACCCATTTACACCCTGAAGATTTATCAAGGACACCAAAGAGTTTGCTCATGTGTGTTATGTCTACTGGTATTTAACTGTATTGGCAACTAAAATGGAGAACTTTAAAAAATGCCTGTTTAGGGGTGCCTGGGTGGCTCAGTGGATTAAGCTGCTGCCTTCGGCTCAGGTCATGATCTCGGGGTCCTGGGATCGAGCCCTGCATCAGGCTCTCTGCTCCACGGGGAGCCTGCTTCCTCCTCTCTCTCTGCCTGCCTCTCTGCCTACTTGTGATCTCTCTCTCTGTCAAATAAATAAATAAAATCTTTAAAAAAAAATGCCTGTTTATTGGTTCATTTGAGGGTAGTAATGGTGAAAGCCTTGTATTCTGTTTCTTATAAAATTAGTTCTCATGGTCTTGCAAGATTAGTCCTAAAGTCCCAGTATGTTGTAGAATACTGAAAAGCACAATAAGGGGCACCTGGGTGGCTCAGTGGGTTAAAGCCTCTGCCTTTGGCTCAGGTCATGATCCCAGGGTCCTGGGATGGAGCTCTGCATTGGGCTCTCTGCTCAGTAGGGAGCCTGTTTCCCCCTCTCTCTCAGCCTGCCTCTCTGCTGTCAAATAATCTGATCTCTCACTGTCAAATAAATAAAATACCTGATCTCTCCCTGCCAGATAAATAAAATCTTTAAAAGAAAAAAGAAAGAAATCTGTATTCCTATCAATGTGTTACATGAGAAGAGTTGTTGAATCAAAAGAGATGTTTATTCTCCCTGAGGTAAAACTTTTTATAAACAAAATATTATTAATATAAATAATTCAGAAATTGCATCCTGTATATGAAGTTCCTAGGGAATTGTCAATGCTTTTTCTATCCATGACATGTTTCTGCTTGGTGCTATTTTGTCTGATGATATTTAGACATGAAACTAAATGCTAAAGTGTTATTACTCATAGATTTCAGTTATCATTTAAAATTCTTATTGGCTATAAGCATGCTTCGTTTGGATCTAATATCTTCTAGGCCAGTGACTCTCAGTGAGGATGTACATCAGATTCATGCTTTAAATTTTATGATGTACTCCAGACTTACTAGATCTCTTTACTCGATAATCTTAGGATATTCTTAACATACTATTTGCATACTGTTGGCATGTGTGTTATGTCTCAGGATTATTCTATCTCAAAAGTATTTCTTCCGTATCTTCATTTAATTTTACAAATCAGATACAACATCCACCGACTTCTTTGCAAATAGGCTTACGCGTGGTCCTTATAGACATTTACTGAAGCGTCTTGAAAGGACGTTGTTATCTTGTTTTTCATGCCACATATAAGTCAAATTTGCTTGTCAATTACACCACTCTTGTTATGAACTTTCACCAGACCTTTCACATTTGAAAATGATCAGTAATAAGTCAGCCACAACTGTTTTAATTTCTGTCATCTACAGATAGTTTTGTTTTACTCTGATGCTTTTTTTGCTGTAGGGATAACAGTTTGAAAAGTCATCAGCAATGACAGAAAATAGGGAGTTTGACCTTTTTCCTCCTTCAAAACAGGATATGAGTGGCTTTCTCCCAGCTGCTGGCATAACCACTGTCCCTTTTGGTTCCAGGCACACTCCTTTTCCTTTCCCTGCCCCAAAGTTTGCCATATTAATGGACCTTCTTATGCCTCTTCTCTCTTGTTTGGGGACTCTCTTTTTTGACTGTTTCTTTCATTTCTTGTCTCTCCTATTCCTAATCATTAGTTCTTTATTCTTTTATCTACCTGTTCTCTCTGATCAGGGATCTCTCTCATTCCTTTTTCCTTTTTCTTTTAAATTGCCACCCCAACTTTTAATCTTTGACTCCCTCGAGTAACTTTGGAATCCTCCTTCTGGGGGGCTTGCATCGATTTCCTTCCTGATTGCATGCATGTTTCTTTCTGTGTGAACATCTTACTGTATCATAAGCAAACTTTTGTCTTTCCAGAATGCATTTTAACTCCATTTTACCTGCTTGCTAGAGCAGAAAACTTACTCACAAAATTTTATTGAACTATTTCTGAGTTGCTCTGCAGACATGGGATTCTCAAATTGAAAATCAATCCAGTGCTTCCCTAAGTGCTTTAAGTGCTTTTCTGAATTAAAGGAAAGCATCAAATATCCAACGAGCATTTCAACACAAAAGTTAACAGCTGGTATATAAAGAATCTCAGAGAGTCTCTTGTTATCTGAATTAGGCCTTCTTTATTGAACTTTATTTGAAACATGCGACTTGGCCTAAAACTCACAGCTGCAAGATTTCTAGGAGGGAGAAAAATAGTTTGAATAGGGTTACATCAGATACAGAAGAAAGAAAACCTATCTGTGATCTTAATTCTTCAGGCAGTCTGAAGTGGTGGTATAAACTGTTTTCAGAGCTGCTTAGAAAGTTTCACTACAAATTGTCACTGGGGATGAAGGTGACTCTCATTGCCTCTTATTTAGTCTTTGCATTCTGGCTTTGCCCACTATTTGGAGGTATAGTCTCACTCTTAGATACATTTTCTTTGCCTTTGTCCAACGTTTGCTGAGCAGAGCTAAGTATCTACTCAATTTTTGTATAAGAACCAAAAGTTTTGGTGCGCTGAATGAGGAAAACATGATGTAAATATACTTGCCAAGGAAACCCTTAGATAATGAGCAATAAATTTACAATTTGTCAATTGCACAATAATTTCCACTCTCTTTCCCCCACAAACCCTGTCCCTTCTCACCAAGCTTCCTCAACTTAATCACACCAAAAAAGTTTTCTAGATGCTGGCATTGTTCTAAACTAGTGTGTATCAAGCTTTCCTACCCATTAGATTCAGCTGGAGAGCTTACAAAATGCTAATCAGAGTGGTGTGGGGTTTTTTTTTTTGGGGGGGGGTGTGCCTAGGTATCACCATTTTAAGTAGATTCTCAAGTGATTGATTCCAAAAATGCAGCGATTGTTCTAAGTGATTTATCGATATATCTGTTCAGAGTCTTGGCCATTACCACTCTGAGTTATCAGATTATCCCAGATCACGTGGGCTGGTCAATCCAGTACTCACGGTTCAGCTCACAGGTCACATTTAATAATTCATCATCCTTAAAAGACGTATTCTTTTACTTGTCTTCCAGGAAACTGCATTTGCACTGTCATTTTCTCTTAGCCCCTGTTTATGGCTTCCCTTCTTCTCATCCTCCTTATGAGGATGTGCTCCAGAATGTATCCTTGATCATTTCCTATTTATCTTACACTTACCCCCTTGATGATCTCATCTAGTCTTATGGCTGAATACATTACCTATGAGCTGACAATTCCTATAGGCCCATATTGATATTTGTAACTCTGAATTTTCTTCTAACTTGCAGATTCCTAAATACAATTCTCCATTCAATATCTTGACTTAGATGTCTAATAGTCATGATAATACTGACTAAAAAGCAGAATGTGTGGCTCTATTCCAACCACCCCTCCAAAACTAGTCCTTTTACAGAAGTTTCCATTTGAGTTGATGGCAATTCAAGCTGCTCAGACTTAAACGAAATAATCCTTGGTTGACTCTTTCTCTGAGCACATAGAATCTGTCATGTTGGATCTATTCTTCAAAGTTATCTCCAGAATCCAACCACTTCTGACCACTTTCAGTGTTACCAGCCTGGTATGAGTTGCCACCTCTGTCTCCTAGACCACCGCAAGCACCTTCTCACAGTTCTTGTATCATGTGTCCCTGTATCTCTTCTCGATACAGCCACTGCAGTGATCCTCTAAAGACACAAGTTCAGCTGTGTCACTGCTCTGCATAGCTCTCCATTTAATATATGGTAAAACCCAAGATTCTTATGACGGCTTTCAAGGCCCATGTAATTTAGTTCTTAGTCACCTCCAACCACTCCTCACCTTGCTCACTATGCACAGTTTGGTTAGGCTGAACAATAGTCCTCAAATGTGTCCATGTCTGGATCTCTGGAAGCTGTGAATGTTCCTTTATACATATGTAAAGAGACCCTGCAGATAGGATTAAATTAGAGATTTTGAGATGAGGAGATCATCCTGGATTACCTGGGTAGGCCCAATGTAATCACAAGATTCCTGGAAGAGGAAGTCAGACTGAATAAATGGAGATGTGACAATGGAAGAAACTGTAATATAACTTGGGAAAATTACTAATTCAGCAAACCTTGGTTGTATCATCTACAACATGACCAATATAATATCTACCTCACAGGGTCATTCTAAAGATAAGGTTAGAAATGCTTACATATTTGCCTTCTGAATTGGTAGGTAAAATTCTCTGTTTATATTTCATAAATTTCACCTTACTTATTTTGGACCCAATTTTTCACCAGTCTTGGAAAAAAGGTAAAGATCTATTTGCCTCTACAGAAGTATTTATTCTATAATTTAAAAAGGTCTTTTTATTCTCTAATTCAATGAAATAATCATGCAATTGAGATTTATGTGCCTTCTTGGTGTCCTTTCACCATCATTACAGAAAAGAACTAGACCAGATCAAAACTCCTTAAGCCTCTAAGTAGATTCTCATTCATCTTTAACATTATTCATCCACCTATGAATTTACCTACATTAAGCATGTGAATATGTCCTTGGTTCATGAGGGTTTTTGAGAAGCTTTTAAACTGCATTGCTAAAATCCTGGTATTTGGTATCCGTGAAATTCCTTAACTGCTGCTTAGTTGAGCAATTCTTTCTTTTAGTTAACCCATCTGGTCTCTGTCAGTCATTGTGACCACTTTTTTGTGTCCGAAGTATTGGCAAGTCGTAGATAATTTTAGGATTTTGTTAGATATAGGTACAAAGTTTATTTGTCGGTAGTTTCTTGGGCTAACCTTTTTGGAAGAGAGAGGTGTCTTTTTTTCTCAAGTCTTAAGATGCTTTATCTCTCTGTGATTTCTCACTAATAATCTATCTGGGTCCTTGACTACACCTGCACATTCCTTTTGTATCCTGTGATATATCTTGGTCTGAAAGTATGGTAGTCTTTATTGTGACCGATAAACCATGGTCTTTCACTCTTCTCCATATCTTGGAATTCAGTTCCCTCTTAACTATATTTGACTTGTTTGCATGCTTTGAAGATCTTTTGTCTCAATGGACAAGACAGAAATTGTTAACATTGTCAGATAATTTTGTACCCCCAGTATGTATGTATGTATGTATGTATGTACGTTTTTAATTTTCAAGTAGGTTCCAGGCTGGGAATGGATTCCAATGCAGAGTTTGAAGTCACAACCCTGAGATCAAGACCTGAGCTGAGATTAAGAGTTGGACGATCAACCAACTGAGCCACCCCATGTACTCTCAATTTTTTTTAAGGCATCAGTTTCATTACAGTACTGGGAGTATTGTTTTCCAAAATGAATATAAGATTGAGTTTCACATAGATGAATTTTATGTTTTTCCCTATAAATTATATTTTTATTCTTTAGAATTCTACTTCTGAAGAAGGCAGGCATCATTTCCCTCCTTGGCTTTATTTTTCTCTTTATTAAAAAAACAGAAAGCTTCATTTCACTTAACTTTTGGGTTTACAGGATAAGAGTAATTTAGGATTGTTAATATATAGCACTGGAACTGAATTAGTTCCTATATTTTAAGATATTTAGCTTCCTAATATGAGAAAATGTAAAATGTGTACCTGGCACAATTTCCCAAGGGGAAAAACTGAAATGTGTTGATGTTCCCTTTTTCAGCTCCAGAAATAGCTGCTGTGTGCTCCTTTACCCTGTTTGGGAAACATCAGCCCTTCCCCTGCAAGAATCTCTGAGGATGCCAACTTCATTTATGGAACTAACTTCATTAACTGGACCACTTGGTTTTTACTAAACAAAGAAACTATGAAAATAAGAACAGAAATAGAAAATTATCGTCAGTTAGTTCACTCCAAAGTTAATGTTGAGACATAGTTGGCATTTTATTTTGTATTTCCAGTAAACTGAAAGCAATTTCTCAATAACCTATAACTTCCCCCATTTTTTGCTTCATAAATAGATATTTAGTCATTAAAAAGACTAATTACATAGGTATCCTTCACTCCATGGGAGGGAAACATCTAGAAAACTAACTCTTTTAAAAAGATAACTGATTTACCTTATAAATATGAAAATGTTACCACTGATCTCCCCATTTCTGTATGTCTCGTTCTTCTGACTGTACTAATGGTTGTAGTGACTAACCTTACTTACCTTGTGTTAGGGACTATGCAAAGAACAGGGGTGTTCTTATTATTAGTTGCCATGGAAGCATCATGTAGCAGATATTATTATAATCTTCATTTTATAGAAAAAGTAGTAGAGGCTCAGAAAGCTTAACAAAAGTTCAGATAGTTATTAGCTGGTAGAGCAAATTTTAAAGCAAGTATGCTTGACTTAGAGGGCTGCTTTTATCCAGTACGCAATGCATTTTTCTGCCTTTAGCCACTGTTAGAGACACCCCTGGAAATTCGTTTCCCCTCAGGTGACTACTATAGTTATTCTGGGAATCTCTAAGCTGTGTCCCATGAGCACTCATTAATAAAATTCTAAAGTTAACCCGAGGACTCTTCCATTTCCCCACCCATAATCTTCTCTTGGTGATAACTACACCATTCGTGAGGTTTACGCTGTCCTCCAAATCTTCTGAAAGACCCTCTCCACTGCTTTGCCTTCTGGAGTGGGACCCAGGAACTTCACAGGGGCTGTCTCCCACTGCCTCCAAAGGCATTAGGCTGTCTGCTTTGCCTGAGAGGGCTGCTCTTCCCATCTGGGGTGGTTGGGATTCTGGGCTCCACCACCATTTATGGGCAAAGGGAATGGCTCCTGTCAAGGTAGGAGTGGGTGTGCTGGAGTAACATGGGTCCCTTGAGTGCCAGGGCCTCTCAGTCCCTTCCTTTGTGCCTCTATGCATCCCAGCAAATATTTCAATAACACCTCATATGTTCTTTTCTACTCAGAATGCCCTTCCTCCCTCCAATTCTCCTTCACCTGGCAAAATCTTCTTTACTGTCTTAAGACCCAGGAGCCACAATGTCTCAGAACTCCTCCCTGTTTGCCACGACCAATAGGTTGCCCTCCCCTGTGCTTCCATAATGCCTTTGACTTGTCTCCAGTGCTGCCCTGATATGTTGTATTATGAATATTGCATATGTATCTGTTTATCTCACTAGACAATTGAGTGCATTATGCAGCGATTATTATTCATCTTTGTGCCCCAGCACAGTGCCTGGCATTTAGTACCAGGTCAATAAATGTTAAATAATAAATAACTCCTATGAGTCTAGCTAGAATAACTGGGGGGATAGATGACTCAGTAAATCTTCCTTATTACATTTCCCCTGACCCTTCCCCAGATGATGCCTTTATCATCTGTTACCTGGACTCCTAAAACAGCTTCTTAACTTTTTTATTGTGGAAAGATATATGTAATATTAAATTTACCACTTCAATCATTTTTAAGTGTAGAAACCCTTTAACTCTTAACCCATGTCCTGACTTCACTGAGTCCTTCTCAATTCCAGCTTTCAGTTGGTTGCTCAAATGAACTAAAACCACATTTACCTGTTGTTTATGATGCTTCACTGACTCCCCTTTCCCAACAGAATATAAAGTCAATACCTTTAAAAATGTCCTATAAAATCCGTGTTTGCAACTCCTTAAACCTAGACAAGTCGGTTACAGTAGACTTTCAGTAGGTCTATGCAGGATTGCTATGAATATTTATGGAGATGTCCAGTCACGACATCAAGGTTTATTTGTCCCCAACAACCATAACATCTCTTAACAAACTAACTTCTTACCCTGACTTCTTTAGTTTTCTCTTTTCCTGGGTGAGAGACCTAAAGGCCTTTGCCTCTCCCATCCCATTATATCTTTTTTTTTTTTTAATTATTTATTTTTTTTCAGTGTAACAGTATTCATTGTTTTTGTACCACACCCAGTGCTCCATGCAGTACGTGCCCTCCCTATTACCCACCACCTGGTTCCCCCAACCTCCCACCCCCGCCCCTTCAAAACCCTCAGGTTGTTTTTCAGAGTCCATAGTCTCTTATGGTCGCTTCCCCTTCCAATTTTTTTTTAATAAACATATAATGTATTCTTATCCCCAGAGGTACAGGTCTGTGAATCACCAGGTTTACATACTTCACAGCACTCATGATAGCAAATACCCTCCCCAATGTCCATAACCCCCTCCCCCTCTCCCAACCCCACCTCCCCCCAGCAACCCCCAGTTTGTTTTGTGAGATTAAGAGTCATTTATGGTTTGTCTCCCTCCCAATCCCATCTTGTTTCATTTATTCTTCCCATCCCATTATATCTTGACTTTTATCAAGCTGTGTTTCTTTTCCCCTTTGAAATATCTCATAGTTTTCCTTTAATCTCTGTCACTTCCTAGCTTTATGACCTTGGATAAGTTACCCAATCTCTCTCTATTTCAGCTTCCTTATGTGTGAAATGGGATAAAAATAATGTGTGTTTTACATATATCCTTTTTAATCCCTTAGTCTGGGGTTCTTGTGAGAATAAGTTAATATATTTGAAACACTTAAAACAGTGCCTGGCACTTTTGGTTATGGAATGAATAAGTCATGGAGATAAAAGATATCTTTTATCTTAGGGAATATAGTCAAAGTGGTGTATGGTGTCAGATGGTAGCTGTCCTTGTGGTGAGCATAGCATAATGTATAAACTTGTGGAATCACTATGTTGTACACTTTAAGCTTAAGGTAACACTGTGTGTCAACTATCCTTCAATTAAAAAAAACCAAAAAACTGAAAATGAAACAAAACAAAAAAACCATGGCCTGGCATATAGGATTGAATAAATGTTAGATATAATTGTTACCATTACTATTTCTAATATCATTACATTACTATAGGATTATTATGATACTCTCCTAGGTGGTTTCCTTACCCATCCTCAAGCCTTCTTGAATAAACCTTCCCAATCATCCTTCTAAAACCACTTGAATCATATTTTTTAAAGATTATTTTTTTAATTTAACAGACAGAGATTACAAGTAGGCAGAGAGGCAGGCAGAAAGAGAGAGAGGAGGAAGCAGGCTCCCTGCTGAGCAGAGAGCCTGATGCAGGGCTGGATCCCAGGACCCTGGGATCATGACCTGAGCCAAAGGCAGAGGCTTTAACCCACTGAGCCACCCAGGCACCTCTTGAATCATATTTTTATGATGAAAGGCTTTTAAGGCCTTCACACTACTTATTTAATCTAGCTAAATTTTTTGCCTCATTTTTTCGCATAACATGGACTTACCTTACTTAACATTCATCATTCGTTCATTAATTCATTTATTCACACATGCCTGCGTGCAACAAGCATGTGCTAGCCACTATACTAAGCATTAGGGACATGATGATGGATAAGGATAAGGCATAGTTTCTCCCTGAAGGAATTCACAGTCCTGCATTATTTAACTATATTTCATTTCCAGTGGAGGCACAGAGACCCCCATTGGAGCCTACCCTAGAAACCATGGCCCAGCCTGAGCCTCAAGAGGAAAAAGGAATTATCAAAACAAAGATAAGAGGTAGCGGGGGTGGAAGATGAGGGTGTTAGGGAGTGGCTCAGAGAAGGGCATACCAGGTAGAGGGAACAGCTTTGGGTCCAAAGGCATTGGGTTATGTGGGAAAATATGGTGTGCTCAGGGAATAGCAACCATATGGATTCAAAATTGTGTTCCTTCCCTTATTCACATATTGAATAAGGCCCTATCTCCAGATACTCCAATGTTGTAGTATCTGGAGATAGGACCTTTGGGAGGTAATTAGGATAGATTAAGCCATAAGGGTAGAGCCCAGATGCAATAGGATTACTGTCCTTACAAGAAGATACATAAGAAAGCTTACTCATCTCTTTCTCACTCTCTATGCATGTGTGCCAAGGTAAGGCCATGTGAAGTCATAGTAAGAAGTCCACCATCTACAACCCAAGGAGAGTTCTCACCAGACACTGATCCTGTTAGCACCTTGATCTCGGATTTCTAGTCTCTAGAAGTGTATTTCTGTTGTTTCAGCCACCCAGCCTACGGTATTTTGTTGTGGCAACCTGACTCCACTGAGACAAGTAATTTAATAGCTGGGGAGAAGGATGGAAGCGGGGAAAAGGCAAGAGATAAGGCTGAAGACTAAGTGATAACTATACTATAAAAGGTCTTGTATCCCATGGTTGGGCTTCTTCCTGGAGGTAGCAGGTGAGGCACTGAATGATTTTAAGCAGAGGAGTTAGTATCTGGTCAGTTTAATATGGAGAGGGTCATTCTGTGGAGGATGGATTCAAGAAAGGCAATAATGGAGGCTGGGAGAGCGATTTGCTTGCTGTAGCAGAAGTAGGGGTGAGCGCTGATGAGGTTCTGGGTTAAGGCGGAGGTGGGTAGGGATGCAGAGAAGTAGGTGGATTTGAAGTTCCTCCTGATGAGAGCTGTAGCTCTGAGTACATTCGCAGGGATGTAGGAAGACTCTTGAAGACACCAGGAGCAGCAATCAGTCAGTCTCACTTTGGAGAAGCCTCCTCTCTCTGATATGCTTCTCTCTATGACTTTCACCTGTCAAAACCTCCTCAACATTGAACTGCCCCACTTCTACAAAATGTTCCAAGACTGATATGAAGTCATTCCTCCCTGGGTCCTGCTCTCCCCCAGGTCCATTGTCTAAACTTCATAATTTAGCTCTTAATTATATCTTATCCATATGGTTATTTGATAGATACTGCTAATTACAAGCTCCTTAAGGCCAGGAGCCATGTCTTAACTTTCTTGTAACTATCAAAGTCAACACATCATTGCATGTACCAGGGAAGCTGTTCTCAGTGTCCTCTTTCTCTCTGTGAAATGTGATGTTTGCATATCCCTCGTGTAAAATCTGAGTGTCACTGTAACTCTACCCATTTCTATCTCACTCAAGAAAGCAAATTGGGATAATCCACATATAACTATAGGGATGACTTTAAATGTGGTCTAATTTATAAAAAGAAAGGAAATTATCCACTCTCTTTAGTAGGTCAGTAATGGTACCATTGATGGTAAGAAATTACTTTATAACTGATGTGTGATGATGCCAGTATTAAAACCCGTACCAAGATCGTAAATTCTTAGAGGGCAAGGACTTTGTCTCACTCATCCTCGTATGGCCTGCTCTAACTTCAAACACACCTGCTGTAGAGGTAAACGCCGTGGCACTGGGGATAGGAGTCCAGTGATAAACTATAGTGGAAATGCTGATGTGGGAACAGGTGTTTCTGCTCCATGACATAAAAGTTGCTCTGGTGTATTCCAGGTTTTGAGACAATAATATTTCTGACTTTAAACAACATTTCTAGGAAATGTGTAGTTTCTGGGAGTTGGATGTAGCTAGCAGAATTTCATTCCTGTGAACTGATGTCAAATAGAGAATTTTCCTCACTCTGAATAAGACAGTGGTGACGACTGTAGAAAGGCTGTCATATGTCTATGAGGGCTAATAACAGGGCTTCTCTTGTATTTCAGAGAGAGAAAGAAAAAAAATTTCTTGTGCTCCCTCTTCACTCCTCAAAAGAATTTTGATATGGTGAACACAGGAAAAAGAGCCGGAGGTCCTTTCTAATATTAGCAGGGTTTAGAATTCAGTGACAAAGTTGGTATGTGTTTGGCAGGTTTAGAGGAAGAAGAAGTCCTGGTTCATTGTGACTTTCCTTTTACATGTGAGTGTAGCTTGTAACCCATCCATGACATGAAGATGAAGTAGGGAGGCAATTTGAAAGGAGGACTCGGAAGGAAAACCCTAACACCAGTCCTATAGAGCAAGTGCAGATAGATTGTTCCAGAAGTTCTGATAAGGAAATCTGTAAAACCAAAAAAGAAATCTGTAAAAAACAAAACATAACAAAACAAAAAACACCTAGAAACCTGTTAAAAAAAAAAAAACTATCGCTGTTATTTACATATTTTACACATGAGGAAATTGAACCCCAGAGGGTTAGGTGATTTGTCCGGGGTTGCTTGGGAGATGAAACTGAATTGCAAAACAAGTTTTCTGACTCCAGACTTACAGTAGAGCAGGGAGTGGGTCTTTGTGTAGAATTTGAAACATAGTAAGTGCTTGGTGTGTATAAGGCAAGCTACAATTAGGGGATTCCATCTCTAAGCTGTCTCACTATACTGCATTGCTTCTTACTAGTTCTCACCTTTGTATTATTACTCAGGAGGATACTGAGGCTTCCTCATTATCCCTCTAAATCTCAAGGACTTGGAGATGGAAGAAATGGTGGATTTTGTCAGCCATGTGTTGAGCCATGTGCTGACATGACCAGGAAATGGTGTGCGATTGTGCAGCACGAGAACAAAAGAGTTGGAAATTTACCAAACTCTAACTAAGGCAATCGAAGCAACAATTAAGAGGCCAGGCAGAAATAGGAATTTACTTTAGCAAGGGGAAATCTAGTCAAATTTATTATGCCAGATTTGGAGACAGACTATATGAATTGGTCAGGTTGCAGGGGATCTTAACCTGAGTGGACTGAACTATGTTTCATTATAATGGTTTCATTTATAATCCTATGTGTTGTTGTAGGCATTTAAAATTAGTATTCTAAGAAGGGATTCATGGGCTTTGTCGGACAGCCAAAGGAGTTGGTGGCCAACAAAGTTAATAATTTCAGACCAGTAACATAAAAAAGGGACGCGGAAGGCGAGAACTAGGTGAAGGTGCTCACCCTAACCCTGTTTGGAAGACAGTGTGTCCTGTCAGGCCAGTGAAAGGGACCATATCCAGGCAGAAACCTGCCCATGCTAGAGATGGATGTCGTGAGGTAACACAGCCTGATGCCACGAATTTAAAAATGGATATTTTGGGGGTGCCTGGGTGGCTCAGCGGGTAAAAGCCTCTGCCTTCAGCTCAGGTCATGATCTCAGGGTCCTGGGATAGAGCTGCACATCGGGCTCTCTGCTCGGCAGGGAGCCTGTTTCCTCCTCTCTCTCTCTGCCTGCCTCTGCCTGCTTGTGATTCTGTCAAATAAAAAAATAAAATCTTTTTTTAAAAAATGGGCACTTTACCCCTTTTCCTTTGATCTGTTCAAATGAAGAACCCTTTGGAATATGGCCTTTCATGCACCTTTCCTCTTGGGAGACTTCACTCCAGCAGATGTGAATTGAGTGCCACCTGGTGGTGACATTGTTAATGTAAATTATTAGAAGCCAGCATTCTACCTCAGAAGTTCATCTATGTGAGTCTGCAAATCTGAGGCCCAACCTTGCCCTTTTAGGGAATTCACCACTCGCTGCCATTTTGTGAGTGACTGGTCTACTAGCTGGCCTTCTCCTGGGAAGTGAGAATTTCTTCCATTGCAAACTACAGGGTGTTTCTACCTAGGAATTGGTAGAGTTATCTTTTGCTTGTTCTTCATAATGAGGTATTTGTTAACAATTATAGTCAAAAGAGATTACTTTTGGTTAGTTCACTGATTTACAGGTGGGGAAATCACACAAAACCATAAATCTAAGAGAATGCAGTTCCAAGTGTGCATCTACATAAAGGCCAGACCAGGCCCCTTGACAACCTAGACTTAAGAAGTGGTGATCAGCGTCACAGAGTCCAATAAGCTTGTAAGGCCCTACATAAGTACAAAGCTCACTAATGCATTTCTGGTGCTCAAGGTTGTGTTGATGCAAATATTGTAGTGCTATGCTCAGCAGGAATTAAAATCTATAAGCATTCCTGTTTCTTAAAAGTTACTTGCAATGATTTTCCCAAATTGTGACCAATTTTGTCTTAGCACAATTCTGACACATAGTCCCTATTCAGTTGGTTTGGCAGAGCTGAAATGGAATGCTGCTTTGGTGTCTGAGTTACTGCCAGGCCCTATATCCCTCTCTCATTATCCTATTCGTGCAAAAAGAACGTCCCTGATGGGGATGACCTTCCTTTGTACCAATGCGGTCTCAACACAGAACCCGTGTTTTGTTTTGTCTTGTTTTGTTTTCAAGTTGCAAGGCACAGAGACACACTCAGAGACAGCACCTGCTCAGTGATCTCACAAAAACATCATCAGGGATAGGAATTTTTGTAGGGATACATAAGGAAATGACACCTGCAATTTCACAGCCAGGCACCTAAGGAAGTGAAGTGTCACTCCTGGCTGTTCGGGCCACTGCAGGAGCTGTACCAACACCAGGCCTCCATCCCCCTCCCCTCCCCACTCTCTATTTTAATTACACCAATATTCTGGACCCTCAGTTTCTATTGCTTTGCTTTATGCCAAGCTACAGCTTCTCTGTCACCTCCTACTGCCTTCTTCACTGTTTTCTTGTATTCTATAGCACATTTTTGTCTGCTCCTGGATGCTTCTGCTGCCTGGCTTCTGCTTCCATTGAGACTTCTGGAGAGAATATGTTATTGGACTACGTTGACACTCTTCAGTACAGCGTGCCTCTGTGGGGTTCTCAGGCTAAACTGGACCATTGGCTGCTGATCACGGGTGTTGGCTCAGACCCCAGGCCCTGATCCCATTTGCTTGTGGCCAAGATGATGGATCACACAATACAAGATATGAAACATGTGAGTGAGAATGTTCTGCTGGTTGCTTGGAGGCTGGGGGGGGGCGGGAGGTGAGGAAGGCGTTTATAATTCAGGGACTGTTCATTACACTCCAAAAGCATCGGTGTTTCCTCAGACCAAAGCTTGACCATATCTGACTCCATTTCAGAAGGTAATGTGCAGCTGAGTACATGCACATTTAGGCGTTATTATTGAGAAACTGTGTCCCTAATTATAGACTGCCTGCTGATAATTTACCACACCATATGTTCCAAAGCCAGAACTAAAGCTGTTGGTTTCCACTTTGATTCACATGTGGCGCACAATAAATGTTTCCCATAGGACCTGCTGCTCAGTGCGTAGGTGGTGATGGCTCCCTCCAAACCTTTGGATTGTATGAAGGGTTTCATTTGCTTCTGTAATTACCTATTTAGGGACTGACAGAGGAACTAAAAACCTGGAAAATACTGTTCAGCTGTAAAGTCCATATGCGATGATTTGTTTATTCCAGCAAAAATGATAATAATGACACTCAAAATAATACTCCAGTCTTGACATTTCTCATTTAGAAAGTATGGAATCCTTTAGCAAGAGTGTTTCCTGTTCAAAGCTTTTATGTCACCTTCTAGGGATATCCCTTTGGGGGTCAAGTCCTACAGGAATCGTTTCCTGCCCTGAGGGAAGAGCATGTTCCTCCCAGCTACTGTATTTAAGGCTCACTTTAAGCCCCGCTCAATATTGAGTTTCCCCTACACGGGGCTATGCAAATGAGAAATAAGGTCCATTCTCTTCCTCTCTTAGGTGAAGTTAAAACAGTGGCTTAGGGCCTGAGTAAGGCTCTGTATTTCATACAGCGTTGATGGCAAGATGGAACAGTCCATGCTTCAGGCTATTCTAATCTTCAGTCTGTGTCAAGCCCATCAGAGCTCTGAGAAATGGAAGGCTGCTTAGAGGCACCTTAGTTCCTGTGTTTGCCTGAAATTGAGGACACACTCAATCTTTCAAAAGCGATCTCCAAAAATAATTATCTTTATTCTGGATTGTGGCCAACTCTTACACCTCAGGGCACGATCTTACATGCTGTGACTAGTGGGAGAAGGGGTAGAGTTGCTTACACTTTAGTTCTTGAAGTTTCCCAGTCTTACCAAAGTATATGCTGTTGTCTAGTGTGATGATTATTCTTTGTCTCCCAAGGCCTTGGCCAGGTCTGGGTCTAGGAAAGCCTTCCTCTTCTTCCCCTTCAGGCCTGTGGGTGGTAATGGTTTTCAGCTGCTGCTAGTCCTCAAGCATGCTTCAACACCTCCTGTTGGTTTCCTTAACCCTGTCTACACCACTGCAAACAATTCCTCACCAAAGAGGCTTCCACAAACATACCAACTAATGGTGTTGTCTGTCCAATTCCAGGACCTTGATGGAAACATGTAGTATGCAAACATCTTCATAGTAATATCTTACCATGGGTTTCCAAAGTAGATAACTCCCACTTCCATTCTGGAGATTTATCAATATGATAACATCTTTTTTTTTAAGGTTTTTTTTTATTTATTTGACAGACAGAGATCACAAGTAGGCAGAGAGGCAGGCAGAGAGAGAGGTGGAAGCAGGCTCCTTTCTGAGCAGAGAGCCCAACATGGGACTCGATCCCAGGATCCTGGGATCATGACCTGAGCTGGGATCATGACACTGAGCCACCCAGGCGCCCCCAATATGGTAACATCTTATGCTTATCAGCTTAAAATAATTTCTTTAGATTTTTAATTGTGTATATATAAAAAGCCACTATTTTATTTCCAGTTTTCATTCTGGCCCAGATGACATGAATGCCTTATGAAAGATCATTGTAATTCAATCCCCAAAGGTTTGATCTCCTTTAGCAATACTTTTTCACTAATAAACATTCCTTAATACAACTTAATTGCCTATTTGATTATTACACATTGTATACTTATGTTGCATAGAACAATATAAAAAGAAGATAAAAATCCAAATTTTGCAGAAAACTGTAATAGAGCAAAAGATGAGCCACTGATGTTGTAAAATTTCAGGAACTAGTTATTTTACATTCAGAATTTCTGATCATTATGACAGAGGCTGAACCAACCTCTCCTTTGTAAATCCATTCGTCATTGCATCCAAGTTTTCAGGACTTCCTTCAGCTTAGGGCTCCTCTCCTTTCCATGTAACTCAGCTGCAACGAGGGGCTCTGCACTTGGTCCTTATAACTGACTCATGCCCTAGTATTAGCTCGTCCTCACTGATTTTTCCTCTCATACTCCATGTCTTCAGCCAGGTTGATCCTAAGTGATGGCAGTGTCTACTCCAGTATACCTGCATGCTGGTCTCATCCACCATTCCATGAAAAGAATACATCTTTTGTAAGTAAATCACACACTTTGCCCACATGAACTGTAGTGGGCATCTCACTAATCTCTTGGTCAAATGGTGTTTTAGTATCTCTCTCCTTCCTTCCTTCTATCCTTCCTTCCTTCAACACCACAGGGGTGGATAGAGCGATTGGCATATTCTCCATATCCCACTGCCAATTCCAGACCAATCTTCCAATTGAATGATTATGTTTTTTTCACCATTCAGTCACTCGAGGACAAGAATGAAAAAGAGGCCAAAGGATTTGGAATTGTTTTTCTAAACGATGTTGTTCTAGGCTGGATAGTGGCCTCCAAAGATATCCAAGTCTTAATCTCTAGAACCTGTGAGTGTTACCTCTTAAGGCAAAAAAGGATATCACAGATGTGATTAAACTAAATGTTCTAGGAGAAGATGATCCTGGATTATCCAGGTGGGTCCTAAATGCAATCGCAAGTATTCTTAAAAGAAGGAGGCATAACATCTTAGGGAGATTTAACACCAAGAAGGAGGGCAATGTGACCACTGAAGCAAGATGCTACACTATTGGCTTTGAAGATGGTAGCAGCCACAAGTCAAAGAATGTGAGAAATGCAGCACTAGAAACTGGAAAAAGCAAGGAAACAGATTCTCCCCTAGGGTTTCTAGAGGGGGCATGGCCTTGTTAACACTTTCAGGCCAGTGGAACCCATTTTGGATTTATGGCCTCCAGAACTATACAAGAATAGATGTATGTTGTTTAAGCCAAGTTTTGTACTTTGTTATCACAGCCATAAAAGAATAATACAAATTCTTGGATAGCTTCTAAGACAATTCGGGGAGGTTCATGGGATTAAAAAGAGATGATATTTTAGCTCTCCCTAAGCACTGCTACTGAATTAATCCCTCTAAAAATATAATACCAATCATATTTCTAACCATTTTCAAAATCATCTGTAGATGATGATGAAGATGATGATGATTTTTGGTGGAGGGATGATTTTTAAAAAGCCTAATTAGCTTCATCTACATTCTGGCCACACTTCCTTTTTAGCTATACTGCTCCTTTTTGTCTTTTTACACCAAACCAGGCACACCTCTGTACTGTGCATCCCACAGGCAACCCATCTCCACCTCCGGACCTTTGATCACCTACCTTCTTTAGCTTAGTTGCCCTTGTTGTCATCACACCATGCCTCATGTGTCCATTAAGGCTTACCCAAATGCCCACATCCTCATGGACTTCTTCCTGGATCTAAACAGAAGTTACTCTCTTCTGAACCCCTGAAGTGCTTCCTGCTTCCTCTCTTCCTGACTCTTATTTTGTTCAACATTTCCTCATAGTTGCGGTCCATAATAGTTAAGTAAACACATTCTGAAGCCGTATCTCCCAGAGTTGAATTCTTATGTGAATATTCACTAAGTGAGTGACCTTGGGCAAGTTACATAATTTTTCTGTGCTTCAGTTTCTTCACCTGAAAAACAAACAAAAAAAAACCCAAAACAAAAGCCAAGTGTCATAATCGTGACCCATTAATGGTTATAAAGATTAAAAGAGTTTGTAAAATTAATGCCTAGCACATTGAAAATGTTCAATAAAGACCAATTATTGTTTTTATTATGCATTATTTTGTATTTTAATTATAAGTTCTTTAAGAGAAACCCTACATCTTCATGTTATCTTTGTCTTCTCCATAGTTCCCTTTACCATAGTATTGCATTAAGCAGATGCTCAGTAAACTTTAGTTTTAATGAAACAGGCAAGACACCATTTCCTGGTAAGACATGAAAATGTTCTCTTCATCTGAAGGAAGAAATATCTCTCTCTTTATTTCATCATGTGCTATATACTCCTCATTTCTCTGTAACTTGCTTCAACTTCGCCTGTGCTACGGGGAGTGCCATCACCAATGGCTTCCTAAATGCTGGACTTGAGGACATGTTGTAGGTCTCACCTTACTGCTAGCCATTTCCTTTTTCTGGAATCTCTCTTCTCTCTTTGCTTTGGTTACTCCACACTCTACCCCTGACTTTCCTTTTCTGGTCTCTTTGTGGGTTCTTTTTTCTCTCCATGGCTCTAATACTGTGTGCTCAAAGGTTTAACCTGAGATTCTTATTTCTTTTTATTCTACATAGTCTTTCTGGGAATCACTGCCACTCATGATTTTTACAACTCCCTAGCTGCCATATATTGATAACTTCCATATTCATACTTTTAAAATAAACATCTCCCTTGAATTTTAGACTCAAAAGTCCAGCTGAGTGCTAGATAGCTTATACTTGATATACGAAAGACATCTCCAATTCCATAACATTTGCCAAAAAGAGCATATTACCTTCTTTTCCACTAAACACCCCCTCCTTTTGTATATTTTCATCTCTGTTGGAGACACTACCATTAACTCAGACTCTGGGAGTTAGACATGGCCCTACCTCTCACTCAAAGCCCATATATAATCAGTCACTAAGTTTTGCTGATTTCATGAGCTAAGTATCTGTTGGATTCATTTTCAAACAGCCATCCTTCCTACCAATGTCTTATGTCATGATCGTTTCTTACCTGGGCTTCTGTATGAATATTCTAATATTTCATTTCCCATGCATCTTTTTTCCTAATAGCTATAAGAATAGTCCCCAATGAAGCACAAACTTAAACTTTGCCTAAACTCTACCTAACAGTTTATGAATGGCTTCCACCTGGATCAACTCCCTTTTCTTTTGGCTAACTTTTCCTACAAGACTCAGGCACCATCTCCTGCAGAAAGACTTAGTGGAATTGTGGGTGAGCGGAAAAACTTGGGGTATGTTCTAGAATTTGAGAGCACCATGCAACCTAAGGAAGGCATTGAATGGGACCTGGAAGAGACAACTCTCCCATCCCATCTGCAGTGGCCCGATGCATCCTAGGGCTGTCCTAACAAATTCCTACAAATGTAGCAGCTAAATGACACAAATAAATTACCTCACAGTTCTGTAGATCAGAAGCCCAAAACAGGTTTCACAGAGCTAAACGAAAAGTTTCTTAAGGCTGTGTGCCTTTCTGGAGGCTGGAGGCTCTAAGGGAGAATCTATTTCCCTGTTCATTTCAGGTGGTTGGCAGAATTCTGTTCCATGGTCTTTATTTTCTTATAGCTCTCAGTTGAGGAGCACTGAGGTTCTGCTGGCCTGTGGTCCTGTCTCTTCTACAAAGCCAGCAATGGTCAGTCCCCTCTCACACTTCTTATCTGCCCTCTGTCTTCCATCTCATGTTTTGGGGCCCCCTCCCTCTGCCTCCCTCTTCTGAATTTGAGTTCTTGGGACTAGACTGGTCCACCTGGATAATCCAAAACAGCTCTCCATTTTAAGACTTTTAATCTTAATAATCTCTGCTAGTCTCTTCACAATGGAAGGTAATATACTCATAGGTTCTGAGAGATAATTTTTCGGCCTACCATACTAGGTTTGAGACAAATGATCAGTGAAAGCCTTAGATCACCTGATTTGAGTTCTCTGTCCACAGGACTCATGATCTGATCATTTTCCTTTGTTTTATTTTGCTATTTGAATTTCTAACTTTAGCTTTGTGTTTTGAATCCAAGAGATATAGGGAGGGACTGAGCTCTGTCTGGCTCATTTAGTGGGTACTTCCGGAAATGTTAGGTGTACAAACATCTCTCTGGGCACTTGGGTAGAGGTCTCGTGCAAAAAGGCATTAACAGGTGTGCTAGTAATGGAAGAGCACCCAGAAGGCTGTTCAGAAGATGACTGGAAATCAATGAACAGAGTTTCATCATTTGAAATTTGTCATAAACTGAACATTTAACAAGATTTCTTTTCCAAATTTTCTGCATTTTATTAAGTTGAACTAGCTGGAAATTAAAATTTTAAATTATTATAAAATAAACCTAGGATTATCCATTACAAAAAAAAACCCAGTCATTTAAAGTAATAAACAATCAAGTAAATTCATGGAAAGGGCCATTATGAAAAATAATTTTTTTCATAATTAACATTCTAGTTGCAACTAAAATTAAGCTAAAACAATTGAGTTTTATTTTAATTAGGTTAAATATTTATTTACAATTATGTTTGATTATAACATAAATATTCTTAATGGGTCTGTTCTTTCAAACAAATTAAACTCTTATTGGCTTCAGGCCAAATTTTCAAAAGAATCTGAATTAGCTGATGCTACATCTATGTGTATATATTCTTTTTTAAAATTAAATTAAATTAAATTGTGTGTGTGTGTTCCAAAATTCATTGTTTATGCACCACACTCAGTGCTCCATGCAATACGTGCCCTCCATAATACCCATCACCAGGCTCACCCAACCCCCCACTCCCCTCCCCTCCAAAACCCTCAGTTTGTTTCTCAGAGTCTACAGTCTCTCAGAAGTGAGTTGGGGGAAATCGGAGGGAGAGACAAACTGTGAACATTTAAGAAGATTAAATAAACTTCTGAGAAAAGAAACACATTGAATATATGAATAGTCACAGCAGAAAGGAAGGATTTTTTTTTTTTTACATCAAATGGAAACTATTAAACAGAAGACATATTATGTTAGGGTAAATGTTCATTCTTGAGATTATATCCAATAGAAATACTTATTTCTTTCTTATAAAAATGATTAAAACAAAAATAATCGAGCTTATTATTTGTTATATTTATTAGTGTTTAATGAATTATTTGCTAGGGAAATATGTATTTAGCAGATTATTTTCTCCTTTCAGAAAATCATTAAGATTTCCTAAATATGACATGTATCTTTAAAGGGTTTTGGAAATAATGTACTTTAATTTCCTGCCCTCTAGTGACAAAAATGACACACTCATGCCTTTACATCGAACAAAGTGCATGCTTTAGTATCAGGAAATAAAATTATATTAGAGAATTTGGGGGCAGACAATATGAGAAATTCTGGCTGTCATTAATGTGTTAAACTTTAGTGTAACAAATACCATTTTGGCATTTTATTTTATTCAGAATTTGGTGCATGACATTAAAATTATTAAGTAAATGTTGATATGCTGCTGCTAGCTCTCACTTGGCTATCTTTGACCTGTATCTATAATTACAGAGTATGTACTATAGGACCTAGTAACAACCAGGAAATTGGTAATTTAATATCTTTAATCTTAAGTATCAGAAGTGAAGAAAACTTACTAACCCTAAAAGTGACTGCCAATACTATATTCATTTGAGTCTTAAGTCTCGGCAGTAGTAAGCTGGATAACTTGCCTGGGAGTTTAAGCCTGAGATAGAAATAATCAAATAGTTGATTGCTATAATAGGACTAAATAAGATAGAACTTCTGGATTTGATTAAGTACTATGTTAACATTTTTTGGTATTCTCATTACTGACTGCATCATTGCTTCACTGCCTGAACATTTTGGCATTCCTGGGGCCAGGAATGTATGTGGCATTTGTGCCATGAATTTATCACCAACAAATTTACTGAGTGTCTGTGTTAATCCCATCTTTGGTGTCTGGTGACTAAATTCAAAGTGAAAGAGCTCGGTCATCACACCATACTCTCAGGTCTTGTTGGAGCTCTGGGTTCTTGCATCCAGAAAGGGTGACACTATGTTCTGATGTCATACAAACTGGGTCAATGCTTTGCATCTGTAGAGGTTCTTAAAACCCATTACCCTACTTCATAGGACTTATGTTTAGGGCTGCAGACAGGAACTAATTTTCGGGGGGATGGAGGTCTTAGGTGGAAGTCAGTACTGTAGGGCCAGCTATTTCTGAGGCCACCCTCTAAGGCCATTACAGTGGTGCTTTATCAGGCAAAGCCAGAACGTCCCTTGAAAGGGTATGAGCTCTACACCACATGTGACTGTCCCTGTGTGGAGAACAGGATTGAGTGGGATGGCATCCTATGTGAGATGTTAAGATATGAGTTTGGGACCAGTACACCCTATGCCGAGCTCTCACTCACTGTATGTTACCTATATGACCGACACTGCATCAGCCTCTCTCTTCCTTACAACAGCCTTGTCAGATGGGTGTTAGCCCCCCACGTGCAGAGGAGCTAACTGATGGAAAGACTAACTTTTGGGGGTTACTTTTGGATCTCATGTCTATTGAGCTTCTAAATCTGTCATCTTTCACTTAATACTGATTTTATTACTTTTTTAAAAACAGAAAATAGTAATTGCTT
Organism: Meles meles; assembly: GCF_922984935.1. Classification (NCBI taxonomy): domain Eukaryota; kingdom Metazoa; phylum Chordata; class Mammalia; order Carnivora; family Mustelidae; genus Meles; species Meles meles. The sequence goes on from NC_060066.1 coordinate 83,427,944, forward strand.
CATTTTAGGCCTTAGAGACAGAAATTGCCAATGGTATTATATGCAGTGCATGGAGGAAAACACAATGCACGACTTAAGAAAGACAAAGAAGAGAATTAACATTCTCCAACTAAAAAAATACTAGAAAAAAGTATTTTAAAAAACACTAGGAAAAAAACCCATTTGAAGCAAGATTTATTATATCCATTTAAGAGATAAAGAAACCGAGGCTCAGAATAATTTTTAAAAGGGAGATCGTAAGGGGTGCCTGGGTGGCTCAGTGGGTTAAGCCTCTGCCTTCGGCTCAGGTCATGATTCCAGGGTCCCGGGATTGAGCCCCGCATCGGGCTCTCTGCTCATTGGGAGCCTGCTTTCCCCTCTATCTCTGCCTACTTGTGACCTCTGTCAAATAAATAAATAAAAATCTTAAAAAAAAAAAGGAGATCGTAAAAAGTATGGGCTCAGAATCACTTGTTAAATGGCAAAACCAGGGCCCAACATAGGTTTGGCTGTATCTACATCATTTTTACTACACTACATGTATTTTATCTTAAATAGCAATGTAGGCGTAGCTTCCTAATTTCTAGGATATATGAAGAAATGAAACAATTTTTAATAATTTTTTAAAAATCTAAAAATTATAAGTTTGTCTTTTTTTTTTTTTTTAGAAATTTTCGACCTGACTTTCCTCTCTCTCTGAACAATTTCCATAACTGTATTTCAAAGATGGGGAAATATCTTAGTAGGACATGCCTTCTGGTTGAAAGACTTGTAGAAGTAGCTGTTGTGTTCACCTCTCCAGTTATTTGGGGCTTCTTCTAGAATGTAGTCCTTGTTAACCACTCCTTCTTTTTAGAAGGTGATGGGAAGAGGAAGATTCTTCATAAGAAAAATTTGTTTTTGTTGGAGGTCTTGGTAAATGCAGGGGGTAGAGGATTTCCCAGTAATGGCAGGACCAATAGTTCACAGAAGAGTGGATGTAGCTCTTCTGAGACTGGGCAGGAATTCTTCTGTGTTGCTCTTGGAAAGGATAAAGAGACAGGAAGAATAAGAGTAAGGGTGTGGAGCTGTTTAGACAAAGTCTAGGATGAGCAGAAGGGACAATGAAACTCCGCCGTAGTGGATGACCAACCTCTTTGAAGAGCAGTAAGATCTGGGGTGCCTATTGACTCCATTTATGACTCCCCTAGGAAAGCTGTGGTGTGTCCAGGTTGCTTCTGCATGCTTTGGAGTATGGAGCGCTTTGGGTCTTCCTGTCCTTTTATGTTCACATTGGAGTCAAAGAGGGATGGAGCAGACACAGCTCAAGGACGTTGGTGCCCAGGCTGTAGACAGCACTATGAGAAAGTGACCACTTGGGTATTTGCATAAATTCAAGGGAATTTGTGCCAGCTATACCTAACCATCTTGAAGAAAATAGACCTTGGCCAACATTGCACTACTTTAAATGACTTATTTTTTGATAGATAAAAAATAGAGAGAAATCAACCTTATTTACTCAATGTTTAGAAATCTTACTTTTGACCTTTAAAAAATCAGGAATTTTTGACTTAACAGATGAAATGTGCATTTAATCTGAATGTGTAACACCCCACCCCCATCAAAAAGCTATTTTATAAACCTGATGCAAGACATCGTACAATTAATGCCATGCTAGAAGTGAGGGATTATGTGGAAGAAAGACATATGATCTGCTCCAAGTAATCATTGTGGATAAAAAAATTTTTTTTCAATAACAAGGGTTGTCTGGTTCAGTGGGTTAAGCTTCTGTCTTCAGCTCAGGTCATGATCTCAGGGTCCTGGGATCGAGCCCCGCATCGGGCTCTCTGCTCAGCAGGGATCCTGCTCCCCTCCCACACTCTCTCTGCTTGCCTCTCTGCCTACTAGTGATCTCTCTCTCTCTGTCAAATAAATAAATAAATCTTTAAAAAATTTTCAATTAAAAAAATTCAATAATTTAAGAGAAAATGTCTAAAGAGGGCAAGACCAATATTTATTAATTCAGCCGATTAAAAGAATGGCAGACAGTGTTAGTGAAGGGGATAAGAATTAATATTTTGGGATTTTTGTATCTTTGTAAATGTTAACTTTACCACAAGGATCTTTGATGTAGATTTTTATCTCAAGTTTTCAAAAGAAGAAACTAAAAGTAAATTGCCCAATGCCACATAACTACCAAATGGAAAAACCAGATATGAATCCAAATCATCCTGACTCCATACTGCCAAGGATTGAGGGTGTAAGTGTGTGGGTTCCCTCACTGTCCTCTGGCCAGTACTCTTGCCAGAGTCAACAATCAACTATGAGACTCTTGCTCTGGAGCTGGGATCTCCCTGGAATCCTTCTCTTTCTGCCAGCCCCCATTTGCCATTTTTCAGGCAGCCCTCATTGATCATTAGAGTTTGCATTGAGCCAAACCTTCCCTGCCATGCCTTTCCTCACCTGCTGCCTAATGATCCAAGTTCACCCTGGATGCAAAGACACGTGGTCCTGAGTAAGGATATTCATGACCAGAATAGGGCAGTGGAAAATGTACCTGTTCCAAAAGACAAAGATCTCCCTTGAAGGGAGCACTGAATGTCTAGAGAAACTGTGCTAAAGATTCAAGGAAAGAGAAAACGAGAGACATAAGCCATAGACAGCTTTTCTTAAATCGATTCAAAACTGGCACAGGAGCAAGAATTGATGCCAGCAGGGACTTCTGCTATATGGACATTTCCCAGGGCTCTTTTTCTGCAAAGAATAGAACATCTGAGAAGTAATTGATTTTTTTTCTTAACGACAATTTGAGCTCCCAAAAGCCAGAACAAGCAATTAGAGGAACTGCCGCTACCAATGTAATTCTGGCCAGTGAGGAAGCTTGTAAGTGGCAAATCTCAAGAGTGACAAATGTGTCTTTCTTTCTATCACTGCCTCCCATTCTGTTGAACTCTTGACATGAAGACTGTGGGGTAGGGTTGGGGCAGAGGTAGGGAAGATACCTTTGGAGCTTGGAGCATTTCACTAGCAGGGATAGGAGGGCTGAAGTGGTATTTAAAGGGGGAGGAGAGAGAATAGCCAAGACACTTTTAACCTATTTAAGGTATAATAATAGTAGTGGTAAGTAAAAGGGGGGTAAACCTCACTGTATTGCCTTTCCTCCTACTCTTCCCAAAAGATCCTGTTGTCTGGACCCAGAATTTAGGTTGTGCCATTGGAAATGATGGCTTAGGTATCTCATGGCCTGGCTTGGGTCAGTTCAGGAAATTATCCACCATTTATTTCCACAAGAAGATACATTCTGAGTTCCAATTAGTCAAACTTTCCGATACATTTTTGGAATGCAATCAAGTTTTAAATTGGGAAATGCCTGTAGCTCCGCATTAGCATTCCTCTGTGCCAATGCCTGTAATCCTGTTTAGGATGTAGTTTAAGAAATCATTCAGCAGAAATGAGAAATTCATGTATACTAAAGAAAGTAATGATCTTTATCAAATTTTAGGGGTACGGGGAGATGCACTGGTTGGGGCTGGTATTTCTGGATTAATAGAGGAGACTAATTCCATGTAAAATAATGCTAGAAGGCCAATTATAATTTCAGAACACTGAATAGCATGTCTATTTTAGTTAAGAGTTTCTTTATGTAGCTATGGGACTGACTTTAGTTCTGTGCTTTTGGAAAGTCCTGAATTTTTTTCTTTGTAAGCTTACCATACATCAATCTCATGCTCCCTCCTTTCACTCACTGGCTCCAATTCCTGTGTTTTTTGGCTTCGACTTTCCCATAGTACATAGCTGTGGTTGTCAAAATCATGTGTTGTGGTTTTAAAAATTCACAAGGAGATGGATAATGTTAAATACTATGTTTTGTCACATTTACATGCTGGTTTTCCAAGCATTATATTAAAGAAACAAAAGACTTGTTGCTGATTTCTATACCATAGTTTTTATCATATACTTTTTATTCCATGCAGTTCTACTCTATTTCATCTGACTTCTGTTGATAATCGGTTGTCAATTAAATTTAAATCATATACTTTCTTTTAGTGCTATCTTTGATGGATTTTGCTGTTTCCAAACAAGAAGAATATTGTTCTCCTAAACCTTTTCATTTAGATAACATTGTACTTCATTCTATCGGAAGTATAAATGTCTTTTTTTTTTCCAAATCTTCTGAGAAGACAGGGTTATATAGACAGGAAGATGTGTTAAAATGATACCTTAAAAACTACTTCCCAGGGGCGCCTGGGTGGCTCAGTGGATTAAGCCACTGCCTTTGGCTCAGGTCATGATCTCAGGGTCCTGGGATCGAGCCCCGCATCGGGCTCTCTGCTCCACAGGGAGCCTGCTTCCTCCTCTCTCTCTGCCTGCCTCTCTGCCTACTTGTGATCTCTCTCTCTGTCAAATAAATAAATCAAATCTTTTTTAAAAAAAACTACTTCCCAAATACAGTGTCAGGACAGTGGAGGGTCAAGGCTATGCTAGACAGTGGTAACTCTGAAAGACTTACAGGACATAAAGCATATCATCCATGGGGGAGTACCTGAAGCCCTCCATTTACAGTTGCTTCACTGGGTCAGGTTATATTCAGAAAGTAATTTTCAGATTTTCCCTTACAGTCAGAAAGAAGGCCCTAACTTGATAGGACAACATAGAGTTTTTCATCACTGGCTTTCAGCCATTATTTTTAGCTTCACTTCCAGATGTTCTTGTCCATTCTTGTGCTCAATTCCTTTTTCTGTCCAATGTCTCCATAAGAGTTTTTGCACATTTCTATCATTGTACTTAAATGACACTGTGTTTTGGTTTTTTGTGTGTAAATAGTGTTTAGGTATGTACCCTTTCTCCTAGCTAGAATGCAAGCTTCTGAAATGCGGAAAACACATTTTATTCCTTTTTTTTTTTTGTAGCATGGAGCTGTGTCACAGTAACTACTTAATGTGTAAGTTAAGTGAGAAAAATAAAAGATGCTATTTTCCAAGAAAGGTAATATAATGCATTTGTCCAATTAATTGGATTACCTTTTTTTGTCAGAGAAACAAGAAGATATCAGGGTTCTAAGAGATACAAATGAAATAGAATGTATACTATTTGATTGCACATGTGAGAAGAGATAACCTTTCTTATCCATTTAACTCGGAAGGTTATTCATATTACCTGTCCTTCAGGAAGGACAGTCCAGATGGGATCCCCCCAGTGGCCACCTTCAGCTATTGGAAATAATGTGAGGGCAGAGTGGGTTGGCAGGGTGTGGGTGACCTGGATGAAAGGAGGAAATGCAGAATTTCCCACTGAAATGCAAAGTGGGAAAAGGCAACCAAGGAAGCCTTTATCAGCTTCACAGTTTTATCTTCTCTTGGTTTTGTTTTTGCCAAGTTTTGTTTTAGGGTATAGTTGGTCAGAAAGGCATAGAAGATGACGACAGCTGGTGTCTGTGCTTGTATATATTCAAATGAAGTGACTAAGGTGGCAGGCAAGATGGTAGGACAGATGGCCGGCCCTTGGATGGCTTTGAGGAGGTGGGCTGGGCTGTCCTCCTCCACCTCTTATTTCTCCTGGTGTGAAAAAGGTATGAAAAAAGTCATGGAGGGTACTTTAATATACATTGAAAGCAGAGATAAAATGATACTACATAAAACTGTCACCTCTGAAGTACACTTACTTCAAGTATAAGAAAATGCTAAACTTAGGTCATACCCCAGCATGGATATTCTTACCATCTATTTTTTGTGAATTTGAAGTCCTGGAGTCAAATCCATGTGTTTGCTATGTGACTATGTGGTTGGCAAAGGTAGGATGGAAAGACTGCATGATAGATAGAGCACATTGAAAATTGCCAGCTGTCCTTAAACGGGGCAGGGAACAAGCTTCTGGTGTCTATGCTCCCTCTCCATTGATCTTCTGATCTGTGAAATTCTACTATGAGGCTTAGGGAGATGTGAGCAGAAAACTGGGGTGAGGGGAAGTAGATGACTCTGGAGATAGAGAGCAAAAGCCCTAAATTCTAATCCACGGGGCACATTAGTTTAACCGATAAATGATGCCAGGTAGCAGTGAAATTCGCTGAATCACCATCCTGTTGGCGGGCCTGGAAGCTGCTCCCTTGCCTTAGACATTTGTGAAATTGAGCCAGGCTATTCAGCCTCCTAATCATAATTATGGGCAATCTATAAAGCATGTATTTCTGTGGAGAGTTGTTTAAGCCCAATATTTTAGTTCTTGATGCAAAAGCCAGAAAGCAGCCCTGTGCTTCTAGGTTTTAGTAATCTGGAGAGGAAAGCACGCAGAGCCATATGTTTTGTTCCTAGATTGAAATGGAAAATGATTCCCAGGGTGAAGAAGCAGTGTGTACTTCATTGAGGGCAGAGTGTATATTATGTCATTCCTTGCAACCTGACATGGGACTTAACTAGAGATTGCTTTCTAGACAGAATGCCATCAGAAGGGAAGCAAATCCCTATAGATAAATTCTTTCTGTGAACCTAACTGAAAACACTGTATGGCATTCACTTAATAAAAGCAGGCTTCAGTACTCCGTTGTATCAGTCTGATGTTAGCTCCTGGGGTAAATGTGTCAACTCTCACTAAGGCTATCACTAAAGTATTAAATGTTGCTCTTCCTATCCCTGAGCAAACAAAGTACCTTAAAGTGTGACCAGGACATCTAAGATGATGGCATACACAAATGTGATAATGGGACCTGTTAGCAAATGCCACAACAGTGGGAAAAGGCAACAAAGGAAGCCTTAATTAGCTTACGATTATTTCCCTCTCTGACTTTTAGTTACTAGGTTCTTAAAAATAAAGCACCCCCTTGGGGTTCTTCCTTGTTAGGAGATCACACCTGGGTTTCACTGGCACTAACCAGGTAAAGAAGGGAGAGATCAACACCAAATTATGAGAATGCATTTAGTGTACTCTTGGAATGAGGTAAAATGAAATAGATGCTGAATTAATTATTGTAGGAACTACAACACGGGAATGAGGGGTAAACTGCCAGAACGAGCTTTAGGAAGGAAACAGAACATGTTAATGTCAAGTATCTCTATCTCTTAATCAGACACTCAAAACACTCACAAAGAAGGCATATTTAAAATCTCAATCTTCGGGTTTTTAGTTCACTCCCTCTGTCTGAGGGACTCTTCTTAGTAAAACAGAAACACACATACACACACACAACAGTGGCAGAATAAATGTCACTGTCTAATTTAATACCTTAAGTTATTCAGGTGAGGATAGCCTCTCATAAGTAGAGATAAGAGAGAAAAATGAGTAGGGAGACTTTCTCTTTTCTTTCTTTCTTTTGAGTAGGGAGACTTTCAAAGGATGCTCTTGAGATGACATCCTTGTGAAGGTACCTGTTTTGACTGAGCCAAAGATGTAGCAAAGATAATTCTCAAGGTCAAGCCATCGTGGAGCGTGCAAACAGCACCCTTAAATCCTATCTTAAAAATTAAAAGAGGGGGAGATACTATAGGGAAAAGTGAAATACTCCCCACATATGCATTTAAATTTAACTTTATATGTTTTAAATTTTTGAATGTTGATGATATAGGCTGGACAGCTGCCGAGCGATTTTGGCATCCTGACTTTTCTCCACTTCCATACGCCTGGTGGAAGGATCCCCTGATTGGAGTATGGAAAGGCCCAGATCCAGTACTCCATAAAGGGCGAGGTTTTGTTTGTATTTTTCCACAGGATGAGGATACCCCGCACTGGCTCCCAGAAAGGTGGTGCCGACTCCTCCTCCCTACGACAACGCATGCCTTGAATCAGAGAAATCAGCGGAGGCGAAGGTGACGTCTGCTCCTTTTCGTCAAGAACAGATGAGAAATCTCATTCGACAGGCTCTTGAGATTCCTGTGCAAACCCCATCTAATAGTGCCTTGATATCTATTCTTTATGCTTTACTTGCTTTAATTTCCATACCAGGGCACAGGCTTCTCATTATTGGGCTTATTTGCCTGACCCCCCAATGGTACATCCTGTTACCTGGGATGATCCTACTCCCCGGGTCCATACTAATATTCCAGATTGATTTGGAGGCATTGGCTCTGAGGGAATAGAACATGCTGAGCATTATATGAATTGGTCTGGGACCTCAGCACAGGTCCCTATCTGTTTTCAGGCCCCTTCTCATGAGCAGATCTTGATGAATGGCTGTATGATGGTCAAACAAGTCCCTCATATAGTCTCTTACCCTAGAGAGATACCTCAGACTGGAGCTATTGCCAAGAGAATGGAGGAATGGGATCTCTTTGAGATTATTGGTGATGAGGCATCCACTTTTTCTGGTGTAGGAATGATTCCCCAAGGTCATTCCTCTTGTCCTAGAGAACTTAATTTTTCTATTCCAGGTCCTATATGGAGTGAATATATACAAGAGGTGCCACGGCTTATAATGCCCCCCGGAATCCCTGGGTGCACTATCACTGACTGGTCAAAGAAGCCTAAGTATGCACTCCGAAGACGCAGCCTTCGTCCAGGAGGACCTCATACACCTCGTCTACAGTTTGACAATGTGACTATTCCAGTAGGACTTTTTGCTACAAAAAGCATGGTCCATTCTGAACTATGGAAGTTAGTGACAGCTTTGGGCCCGATTTCTGTTAGGATAGGGGATCATAATCTTGAGCAAGCTGCTCGGGTGGATATTTCCATTAAGGCTTGTGTCCCTCGTCCTTTTCTCCTAATTGTGGGACCTGGTACTGTTTATCCACAGGTTTATGAGGGATCCAAGGGACATTTTCCTGCCTATCAAATTGAATGTGATGGATGTGTACTAAGTAATTGTCTACCTCTTTCTTCTCCGATTTTTGGGGACTCCCCTGTTATGATTTTTCTGGTCATGCAACCTCCCTATGTGCTGTTGCCAGTGGAGGTTGAGGATCCCTGGTGGGCTAATTATAGGTACCAATTAGCTATAGAGTTACAAAAACAAATCAACAGGGTTAAACCCTTCTTAGGGTTGTTGATAGCTGGAATAACTGTATTAGTCTCTTTGACTGCTACTGCTACCATCTCTGCTGTAGCTCTCTCACAATCTGTACAAACTGCTACACACGTTAATTCTCTAGCTAAAAACATTTCACTTGCATTGGCCACCCAAGAACACATAGACGAAAAATTTTAAGTCAATTAGAAGGCCTAGAGGAAGCTGTCGAATATTTGGGGGGGACAGCTATCTGCCTTAAGGACACAATTGTCTTTGACTTGCCATGGAGGATTTCAGCATATATGTGTTACTCCCCTTAAAGCCTCCAATTATTCTTGGGATGCAGTTAAGCATCACTTACGGGGGTATGGTTTCACAATAATGTAAGCCTGGATCTTGCTGAATTGCAAAAGGAAATAACTAATATAGGACATGCACAACTAGAATTAGAAATCCTGCTGATGTAGTGGCAAAGATTTTAGGAGGTCTTCAGGGATTCAATCCAGGCAATATAATGAAATATTCCTTTTGGGTCTTTGTAATAATCTTTGTGATACTTGCTGCTCTGCTTGTTGGCTGGGCTGTTTCCTCATTTCGTGCGGGACAGCAATGACTAAACACTCAAGCACAAATTCATATGCTTTACCTATTTAAAAAGGAAGGGGGAGGTGTGGGAGGCTGCGATAAGCCTCAAGACGAGAACCAAACCAGGCCCTGACTTGTGTCTCCTCTATTGTCTAACTAGCTGATTAAAGACAGAAGATAATGAAGTTGAGTTGCACTGAGAAAGGGTCTGTGCTATGTATTGTGCGCTCGCCCATGTGACTTCCCACATGCAGTTAGCTTTGAATACAATTTGGACGGGGTTGTAAATCCTTAACTGGTCCTTGCTGTCCCAGCACAAACTTGTAGATTACTCCAGGATTGTTTTTACTTCTTGAATCAATATTGAAACAATGTCTTAGCTCCAGCCTTTTGGAGTCTTGAAGTCTGTGTGTGATCATTTACAAGATTGATTAGGGGAACTGATTACAGGAATTTGTGAGTGTTTAACTAGACATGGGTGTATTGCTTCTCTTATTGTATAACTACTATATATATGGCGATAATGCCCCTAATAAACTCAGCACTGTTGGACATCCTCCTCAGTGTCCCTCCTGCCCCCATCTCTTTGTCTCTTTAACTTCTTTTCACCATCCTCTTACCCTCATGTTTCCTGGTCGATTTGTCACGCTGGCCGCGACAAATGTATGGTCATAAATACCACGATAATCAAGACATAAAACATATCCATCATCTCTCCACCTCCAGCTCCAGGCACCCAGTAACCTTGTTTTAGATTTATTTTTTAAGAATGTCATATAAATGGAAAAATATAGAATTTTAATTTTGTTCTCTGATTTCTAGAAATCATTTTTAAAAAGATTTTCTTTATTCATTTGAGAGAGAGCACGGAGGGAGAGTGAGAGAGGAAGAAGCAGACTCCTCGCTAAGCAGGGAGCCACCCTGATGTGGGGCTCGATTCTAGGACCCTGAGAGCATGATCTGAGCAGAAAGCAGATGTTTAACCAGCTGAGCCACTCAGGCACCCCTAGAAATTAATTTTTAAATGCTTTAATTTCTTATATGTGTGTGCATGAGTGTGCATACACATATAACACATTTTAATGGTTATTATCTTTAAGTGATGGTAGCATAATAGCGGACATTTCCCATTCACATTCCTTCACCTTCAGTCATGAGCCCCAGTTCTCAAGCTCTCCACTACTGCAGGTCTGTGCTCTGGGAGAGGGCTTCACCCATGGTTCCCTGAGTTAGTCACTCTGAGCCTGTGAGGGATTCAAAGCCAGGCCCATTTGGAGCCAACTCAAATCTGAAGCTTTGGTTTCAGCCTTCAGGACTGCAATTCTTTCTTTTCCCATAGATTTGGAACTTTAGAATAGTTGGAGTGTAACCATGCTGCAGCCTTCAAGAGGTAGCCCACCTGAGAATGAAGTCAGCCTCATGCATGGCCAAGCCAGAGATGGTGAGACAGAAATCTAGTCTTCATAACATCCTTTGACATCGAGTCAACTGGTAACTAAAGCTAGTTCAATCCCTGCTGTTTTCAGCACTAGGAACCAATAAATCCCCTTTTTGTTTAAGCAAATTTAGCTGGGTGTTCATGTTACATAGAGTATAAAGATTCCTAACAGTTATAAATTATGGATTTTTTTTCTTAGTATCTTTCTGTATTTTCCATTTTTCTATGATATACATAATAGTTATAAAAAGAATCCCCCCACCATGACCCATAAGGGTTACAAAATTGTTTTTAATTCTCCAAAATAGTATTACCAAATTCTTTCCCTTATTTTTGGTGTTGAAATTTTAGTTAGTCTTTTCATGTTATATCTGAATCTTATTTTGCAGATAAGAGATATATTTACTTAAAGAAATACTTATTCCTAAATTTTGATCAAGCTATTTTGGTAACTGACAATACCCAAAATGGTTTCAGAATAATCTTCTTATTTTCTCTGAAGCTAACATATTTAAGAAAACCTTGTTTTCCTTAACTATGTCAATGTATTGTGGGCTACATTTATCATTCCATGCAGATTTCCATCCCAGACTAAGAGAACTATGACACATATTTTTCTTTTGAAATAACTCTTCATAAGTAGTTGCATGCATATTTTTAATATGAGACACTATATTTAACATAAACTCTCACAGAATAGTTTTGATTATTGAACATTTGCTGATAAACAGTTTGAGATCCTTGATCCTCTCTGGTTAAAATTTGCTGGAATTAGAGAAGTTGAAACACGGGGGTAGGATGGAGGAGAGAGCCAAGTGTCATCTTTAAATAAGAGGAGTCCGAACCCTGCATGGAAATCTGGAAAAAATAAATTATGTATTGTCTTAGTACTTTCAGGTTGCTATAATAAACTGCCATAGACTGGGCAGCTTTATAAACAGAATTTACTTCTCATCCTTCTGGAATCTGGGAAACCCAAGATCAAGGTGCTAGCAGATCTAGTGAGGATCTGCTTCCTGGTTGTAGACAGCTGTCTTGCCTCTGTGTTCTCACATGATGGAAGGGGCCAGAGATCTCTCTGGAGTCTCTTTTATATGAGTACTGATTCCATTTATGTGGACTCCACACTCATGATCTAGGCACCTCCCAACACCCTGCCTCCAAATGCCAGCACACTGGGGATTAGATTTCAACATATGAATTTGGGGGAGAACACACACATTCAATATATAGTACGTTATGTTTCAGGGATTTGTTTTAGGCACAAGATATATATAGATGAAAAATGTCTTTCCACACTCAATGACTTGAGCTATTTAATAAGCGTTGACAATTTGCATGATTCTACTTAGCTCACTCATGTGGGAGAATAGTTAAGACTTTTGGTGAAAAGCAAGAAAAACTGGCTCTGAATGGAAAATGATAACTTTTGGAAGGATCTGGCATGGTTCACCAAATAAAACAGCTGCTGAAGAACTAGGCTGGAAAGGATAGGAAGATGGGATGCTCTGGGAATCCCATAGCAGGGGCTAATCTATAATTTTGATAAATCAGCTCCATAATTTTTCCCTTTCTTTGTCTCTCTCCTAAAAATGTAAAGTCCTAGGAACTAAAGAGTCAGCCTAGAAGGACAAATCATTTTGTCTTGATAAATTCATCAATTTTTCTTTTACCAGAATAATGGTGATAATAGATGCTAGGCAGAAAAAACCATAACATTTACCACCTTTAGTTAGGCTTTGGCAGTGGATATAAAACTTGGCTACCCAAAACCCTCATTCATGAGATGGATAGTTCATGTTTTAGGGTAACTCCTTACGGATATATCCTATCTTGTGAAATAATTCTATAAAGCACAATACTGGTCATATATTAAGCCATCAATAAATGGCAGCAGTTACTAAAGCTTTTGTCATTCCAAAATTATGGCTTTTATATTTCCTTAAAATATTTCAGTATGTTGTCCTGGAAAAAGTTCATATTAGGCCACTCCTTTAGACTATAGTGGCATGACATGAGGATAGTGTCATGACAATCACGCTACTAGTACATTTTGGAATCAGTCTGGACAAGGAGGAAAATTGACTTTTGACCCGGAATGAGACCTGAACAGGAAGTAGAGCAAATGCTGAAGAACTAACCTGGCTGGTCTTTAGGGTTTGGGCCTAGATGTGTATCCTGGTGGTCCAGGTATAGGATTCAGGGTTTAAGGAAGCATACCTGTCCTCATCTACCATTTATGACAAATGACCTTTTGGTTCTGATGTGTAACTCTGTTGTAATAGAGTTAGACATCTATGCAGTTGCCATGGCCTCATCTTTCTGCCCCTTGACTTCAGGTCATGTGACTTGCTCTGGCCAATGTAATGTTCAATGTTAAAGAGAGGAGGCTTGAAATATGCTTGTACTTTAAGGCTTCTTATTCTTCTGCCATTCTCATGAGAATAGAGTGAAACACATGGCCCCAAAAGAGACACATGGAACAGAGCCACCCATGCTGAATCTCAGATACATTACTGAGAAACACATGCTTATTGTAAAGTGTCACAGAATTTTAGGGTAGCTAGTGAGCAGAATTATTGTGGCAACAGCTGATAGATAGGTTATTTTAAAAATTCTTTATATATAGTTACTGGATATTTACCCTAAAGATACAAATATAGTGATCCGAAGGGGCACATGTACCCGAGTGTTTATAGCAGCAATGTCTACAATAGCCAAACTATGGAAAGAACCTAGATGTCCATCAACAGGTGAATGGATAAAGAAGATGTGGTATATATACACAATGGAATACTATGCAGCCATCAAAAGATAGGAAATCTTGCCATTTGCGACGACGTGGATGGAACTAGAGGGTATCATGCTTAGTGAAATAAGTCAATCGGAGAAAGACAACTATCATATGATCTCCCTGATATGAGGACATGGAGATGCAACATGGGGGTTTAGGGGGATGGGAGAAGAATAAATGAAACAAGATGGGATTGGGAGGGAGGCAAACCTAAATGACTCTTAATCTCACAAAACAAACTGCGTGTTGCTGGAGGGAGGTGGGGTTGGGAGAGTGGGAGGAGGTTATGGACATTGGGGAGGGTATGTGCTATGGTGAGTGCCGTGAAGTGTGTAAACCTGGTGATTCACAGACCTGTACCCCTGAGGATAAAAATACGTTATATGTTTATAAAAAAAAAAAAAAAAAGAAAGAAAGAAAGAAAAGAAAAGAAAGGATGAATACCCAACTTTTGTTGCAACATGGACGGGACTGGAAGTGATTATGTTGAGTGAAATAAGTCAAGCAGAGAGAGTCAAGTATCATAAGGTTTCACTTATTTGTGGAGCATAACAAATGATATGGAGGACACTGGGAGATGGAGAGGAGAAGGAAGTTGAGGGATATTGGAAGGGGAGGCGAACCATAAGAGACTATGGACTCTGAAAAACAACCTGAGGGTTTTGAAGGGGCGGGGGTGGGAGGTTGGGGAAACCAGGTGGTGGGTAATAGGGAGGGCACGTATTGCATGGAGCACTGGGTGTTGTGCAAAAACAATGAATACTGTTATGCTGAAAAATTAATTAATTAATTAATTAATTTAAAAAATTCTTTATATATAGTTGGGAGATGAATGCTTAGAGGATGTGCAATGACCTCTAGCACAGATCACTAGGAACCCCCAAACTGGCAATGAATCAAAATTCGATGGATGTATATTCAGACATTATTGTTATAAAACCTCTGTACTTCACTGAAATAGTGTTCATCATTTTATAATGTAGAGTTCTCAAAAAATATTTATGACAATATTGTTAAAGAGGTTCTCTTTTCAAAATAATGCAGCTCCATCAATTAATGAAGAAACATGAAAATTTTAAGTTGAACTTAATTAGCATTCTTTTAAGCCCCCATGAAAATTAGAAAAGGATAAATGACATTTGAAAGCTATTTTCAATTTGAAGAAGGTAATTGTTTCATGTCTGAACAGAAGAAGGGACAAAGCAAGAGATCTGCTCAACAGAGTATGTAGAAGGCAAGTTCTATTTTTAATGCTTACTAAACAGAAGAAATGGTCAATTAAGTGAATAAAATTAAGCAATAAAAACCAAAAATTTTTTACTATTATAGATTGTTATAATATGCCTTCATTTTATCCTACTGGTGTATTTATTTTATTCTTTTGTAAAGATGTCATGCAAACTTTGGTTTTTGTTTTGTTTTATTTTAAAGATTTTTTTTAATTTATTTGACAGACAGAGATCACAAGTAGGCAGAGAGGTAGGCAGAGAGAGAGGAGGAAGCAGGCTCCCTGCTGAGCAGAGAGCCCAACTCGGGATTTTATCCCAGGACCCTGGGATCATGACCTGAGCAGAAGGCAGAGGCTTTAACCCACTGAGCCACCTAGGTGCCCCACAAACTTTGGAAATAAAAAGTTATTTTCAAGGAGTGTTTTTTTTCTCTAAACTTTTGTATAGGTGACTTATAAAAGATCACAGTGTTAGAGTGTTCCCAGAAGCAGAGTTTAAAAGATCAAAATATGTTCAACTAATCCATAAGACAAAGGTAAAGCCTTTGGGTCAAAAGCTGTTTCTGTCATAGATGAAGTGAAAAAAATCTAAATTAGTTAAATAACCCAAGTAAATATTAAAGTCCCATCTATTAGGAAAAACATAAAAGTAAAGTTGAGTATGAGTAATGGTAGTGGTTACTACCTGTTTCAGTTGCCTATTTCTGTAAGTGAGCTACCCCAAAATTAGCGTCCTGCAGCAAGTATCATTTATTGTTATGATCTGTCATAGATCTGAGGATAGACGGGACTCAGTCAAGTATTTTTCACTGAGGATGTCTCCTGTAGTATAGGCAGAGAGTGGCCGGACTAGAGACATCCTGATGGCTTCATAGCTCAAATGTCTGATGCATGGCCTGGGCACAGTCAAAAAGCACACCCATAGGCATGGGTTTCAACCTCTATTTCCTCCCTCCCTGTCCTGCCAAGTAACATTATAACCAATATTGGCAAGTGCTTGTTTTGCAAACCTCCAGAGTAGTCATCCTATTTTAAGCCAATAAGTATATACATATATAGGACACTGGGTAGGTGGTGGAATAGAAGGAACCTAAGCTTGCCTTGTCCCACAGACATAACCAGATAACACTCACATCAGGTTAATGACCCAGAAAACTACCCAAAGACTGGCAAGGAGAGGCCACCTTGAAGAAGGTAGGAAAGGTGGAGAGGTGTTTCGAAGCCTAAATAGACCATGGCTACTTGTGGAGAGGAAGGAGCCAGGGGTGCTGAGAAGGATGAGAAACAGACTGTCACACAGAGGAAACTGCAAGGGTAAGACAAACCCATAACATTTGGCTTTGAAGGTGAGAGGGGACACATTTCACTAGTTCTTAACAACAAGCAGCCTTAAAGGTTGGCCTGGCTATTACCTGGATAGAATTCTAAATGTCAGTAAGCTCAGCTCTAGGAGAACCCTGAGAATGTTAGAAAGTTGAGTCCCCAGCCTTTAAGAGATAGCATGCCAAGAAACCTTAGCAGATAGAACATAGAGCCAGCAATTTGAAAAACCACCAGGGAAAGACTGGAGGGAGAGTGATTTACTCATCACAGGGCATATCCTAGAGATACATGGATCTCACAGAGACTCCTCCAGGATCAAAGGAACTGATGGGCACCATTCCCCTCTCCTTCCCCTCCTCCCTGCCCCCAGCTCTTAGCATAAACACACTGCCATCTGCAGAAACCAGATCAGTGCCCATACTCCCTAATTAACATGTTTGGACCAAGCCCTGCCCCCCTCACTTCAGCAGATACACCTTTACTAGTTACACTTGCCTCAGTCCTGGTGCTGCCAGTTCAGGCCCCTAGAAGACCAGTGCAAATTTTCACAGCAAGACAACCCCTGCCTTTTGTGAGATCCTCTTTCCTGGAAGTGACAGCCCATGCACTCTCTGCACTTCTGCTAGGTCAGCCCAGTCCTGAAGCAGGGGCTCCAAGTCTCACTTAGCAAGTAGATTAAAGCCTGAAGCAGGGGCTCCAAGTCTCACTTAGTAAGTAGATTGAAACCCACTCTAGCAAGTTGTAAAATGCACTCTATGTCAGCGATGGACCAAACACTGCTCACTACAGGCAAGAAAGCCACTGCAGCCAAAAGGACTGAAGGAAAAAGTGTCCAGAACAAAACAGGACACACACAACACACACAGGAGTCACTCCTTGAAGTGCCAGGTCCTAAGGAACAGGAGACATGGCACTGCAGGGTATTACAAGACCTCTTTGTCATAAGGCCACTACTTGCAAGAGCAAAGGATGTAGCTGATGTTCCTAGTATAAAAAAACAGACACAGGTAGTTAGAAAAAATGAGACAGAAAAATATGTCCCAAATGAAAGAACAGGACAAAATCACAGTAAGAAAGCTAAATAAAATAAAGATACATAATATGCTTGAGAGAGCACTTTAAGTGATGGTCAAAAAGATACTTGACTTAAGAGTGTGGAGGACCTCAGTGAGACCTTTAATAGATAGAAAACATAAAAAGGAACCAATCAAAGATGAAGAAATCAGTAATGGATATTAAAAATAAACTAGGGGAAATAAATAGTAGACAAGAGAAAGCAGAACAGATCAGCGACCTGGAGAACAGAGTAGTGGAAAACAATGAAGTGGGGTGACAGAGAGAAAAAAATAACAAAACAAAACAAAACAAAAAAAAACCCAAACAAACAAACAAAGAAAATAGACGAAGTGAATTTAGTGATACATTCAGCATAATAACATTCACATTATAGGGATCCCAAAAGAACAGAGAGGAAAGTGGGCAGAAAAATCATTTGAAGAAATAATAGCTGAAAACTTCCCTGAATCTGGGGTGGGAACAAATACACAGATCCAGGAAGCACAGAGAATCCCAGTGAAATCAACCCAAGGAGGTCTACACCAAGACATATATTAATTAAAATGGAAAGAGGAGAATTTTAAAAGCAGCAAGAGAAAAGAAAACAGTTACATACAACGAAATCCCATAAGGTTATCAGCTAATTTTTCAACAGAAACTTTGCAGGCCAAATGGGAGGGTCACGCTATATTAAATGTGCTAACAAAAAACTCTGCAAACAAGAATACTCTATACATCAGGGCTATCCTTCAGAATAAAAGGGGAGATAAAAAGTTTCACAGACAAAAAAGAAATTAGAGGACTTCATCACAACCAAAGAAATCTTACAAAAAAATGGTATCAGGGACTCTGAATGAAAAGTAAAGACCATAAGAAGGAGCAAAAAAGGAGAAAGCAGAAAGTGGTAAAATTAAGTATAATTACAAAAACCAGTCAAGGAATTAACAAAATAAAAAGATGTAAAGTAAGACACCATATGCATAAAACTTGGGAAGGAGAGGAGAAAAAATGGGTTCAAACATAAGCAACTATTAACTAAGTATGGACTGCTATATGCAGATGTTATATACAAATCTAACAATAACCACAAATAAAAAACTGGTGAGAGATACGCAAAAAAGAGAGTAAGGAATTTCAATTGGGAGGGAGTTTTTTGGATTTTTCCACATAAAGTATCATGTCATCTGTGAAGAGTGAGAGTTTCACCTCTTCCTTGATAATTTGAATTATTTTTATTTCCTTTTGTTGTCTGACGGCTGAGGCTAGGACTTCTAGTACTATGTTGAACAACAGTGGTTGAGAGTGGGCATCCACTGTTGTGTCCCCGACCTTAAGGGAAAAGCTCTCAGTATTTTCCCATTGAGAATAATATTTGGTGTGGGCTTTTTGTAGATAGCTTTTATGATATTGAAGTAAGTTACCTCTATCCCTACACTGTGGAGAGTTTTTTTTTTAATTTTTTTATTTACAGCATAACAGTGTTCATTTTTTTGGTATCACACAGAGTACTCCATGCAGTACGTGCCCTCCCTATTACCCACCACATTGTTCCTCAACCTCTTACACCCCCGCCCCTTCAAAACCCTCTGGTTGTTTTTCAGAGTCCATAGTCTCTGTGGTTCATCTCCCCTTCCAGTTTCCCTCAACTCCCTCTCCTCTCCATCTCCCCATGTCCTCCATGTTATTTGTTATGCTCCACAAATAAGTGAGACCATATGATACTTGACTCTCTCTGCTTGACTTATTTCACTCAGCATAATCCCTTCCAGTCCCATCCATGTTGCTACAAAAGTTGGGTATTCATCCTTTCTAATGGAGGCATAATACTCCATTGTGTATATGTACCACATCTTCCTTATCCATTCATCCGTTGAAGGGCATCTTGGTTCTTTCCACAGTTTGGCGACCGTGGCCATTGCTGCAATAAACATTGGGGTACAGATGGCCATTTTTCACTACATCTGTGTCTTTGGGGTAAATACCCAGCAGTGCAATTGCATGGTCATAGGGAAGCTCTATTCTTAATTTCTTCAGGAATCTCCACCTTGTTCTCCAAAGTGGCTGCACTAACTTGCATTCCCACCAACAGTGTAAGAGGGTTCCCCTTTCTCCACATCCTCTCCAACACACGTTGTTTCCTGTCTTGCTAATTTTGGCCATTCTAACTGGTGTCAGGTGGTATCTCAATGTTGTTTTAATTTGAATCTCCCTGATGGCTAATGATGATGGACATTTTTTCATGTGTCTGATAGCCATTTGTATGTCTTCATTGGAGAAGTGTCTGTTCATATCTTCTGCCCATTTTTTGATATGATTATCTGTTTTGTGTGTGTTGAGTTTGAGAAGTTCTTTATAGATCCTGGATATCAACCTTTTGTCTATACTGTCACTTCCAAATATCTTCTCCCATTCCATGGGTTGCCTTTTTGTTTTGTTGACTGTTTCCTTTGCTGTGCAGAAGCTTTTGATCTTGATGAAGTCCCAAAAGTTCATTTTCGCTTTTGTTTCCTTGGCCTTTGGAGACAAATCTTGAAAGAAGTTGCTGTGGCTGATATCGAGGTTACTGCCTATGTTCTCCTCTAGGATTCTGATGGATTCCTGTCTCACATTGAGGTCTTTTATCCATTTCGAGTTTATCTTTGTGTACAGTGTAAGAGAATGGTCGAGTTTCATTCTTCTACATATCGCTGTCCAGTTTTCCCAGCACCATTTATTGAAGAGACTGTCTTTTTTCCATTGTATATTTTTTCCTGTTTTGTCGAAGATTATTTCACCATAGAGTTGAGGGTCCATATCTGGGCTCTCCACTCTATTCCACTGGTCTATGTGTCTGTTTTTATGCCAGTACCACGCTGTCTTGGTGATCACAGCTTTGTAGTAAAGCTTGAAATCGGGTAACGTGATGCCGCCAGTTTTGTTTTTGTTTTTCAACATTTCCTTAGCAATTCGGGGTCTCTTCTGATTCCATACAAATTTTAGGATTATTTGCTCCAGCTCTTTGAAAAATATTGGTGGAATTTTGATCGGAATGGCAGTTAAAAGTATAGATTGCTCTAGGCAGTATAGACATTTTAACAATGTTTATTCTTCCAATCCAAGTGCATGGAACGGTCTTCCATCTTTTTGTGTCTTCTTCAATTTCTTTCATGAGTGTTCTGTAGTTCCTCGAGTACAGGTCCTTTACCTCTTTGGTTAGGTTTATTCCCAGGTATCTTATGGTTCTTGGTGCTATAGTAAATGGAATCGATTCTCTAATTTCCCTTTCTGTATTTTCATTGTTAGTGTATAAGAAAGCCACTGATTTCTGTACATTGACTTTGTATCCTGCCACGTTACTGAATTGCTGTATGAGTTCTAGTAGTTTGGGGGTGGAGTCTTTGGGGTTTTCCATATAAAGAATCATGTCATCTGCGAAGAGAGAGAGTTTGACTTTTTCCTTGCCAATTTGGATACCTTTTATTTCTCTTTGTTGTCTGATTGCCATTGCTAGAACTTCTAATACTATGTTGAACAAGAGTGGTGAGAGTGGGCATCCTTGTCGTGTTCCTGATCTCAACGGGAAGACTGCAAGCTTTTTCCCATTGAGGATGATATTTGTTGTGGGTCTTTCATAGATAGATTTTATGAAGTTCAGGAATGTTCCCTCCATCCCTATACTTTGAAGCGTTTTCATCAGGAACGGATGCTGGATTTTGTCAAATGCTTTTTCTGCATCAATTGAGAGGACCATGTGGTTCTTCTCTCTTCTCTTATTGATGTGTTCTATCACACTGATTGGATTTGCGAATGTTGAACCAAACTTGCAACCCAGGGATGAATCCCACCTGGTCATGGTGGATAATCATTTTAATGTGCTGCTGGATCCTGTTTGCTAGGATCTTGTTGAGAATCTTTGCATCCATATTCATCAGTGATATTGGTCTGAAATTCTCCTTTTTGGTAGGGTCTTTGCCTGGTTTGGGGATCAGGGTAATGCTGGCTTCATAAAAAGAGTCTGGAAGTTGTCCTTCTGCCTCAATTTTTTTGAACAGCTTCAGGAGAATTGGTGTTATTTCTTCTTTGAATGTTTGGTAGAATTCCCCAGGGAATCCATCAGGTCCTGGGCTCTTGTTTTTTGGGAGGTTTTGATCACTGCTTCAATCTCGTTACTAGATATCAGTCTATTCAGGTTGTCAGTTTCTTCCTGGTTCAATTTTGGGAGTTTGTAGCTTTCCAGGAATGTATCCATTTCATCTAGGTTGCTTAGCTTATGGGCATATAACTGTTGGTAATAATTTCTGATGATTGTTTCTATTTCCTTGGTGTTAGTTGTGGTCTCTCCCTTTTCATTCATAATTTTATTAATTTGGGCTTTCTCTCTTTTCTTTTGGATTAGTGTGGCCAATGGTTTATCGATCTTATTGATTCTTTCAAAAAACCAGCTTCTAGTTTCATTGATACGTTCTACTGTATCTCTCCTTTCTACCTCATTGATCTCTGCTCTAATCTTGATTATTTCCCTTCTTGCGTGTGGAGTTGGTTTGATTTGTTGTTGATTCTCCAGTTCTTTAAGGTGTAGAGACAGCTGGTATATTCTGGATTTTTCAAATTTTTTGAGGGAGGCTTGGATGGCTATGTATTTCCCCCTTAGAACCGCCTTTGCTGTATCCCATAAGTTTTGGACTGAAGTGTCTTCATTCTCATTGGTTTCCATGAATTGTTTAAGTTCATCTTTGATCTCCTGGTTGATCCAAGCATTCTTAAGCAAGATGGTCTTTAGCTTCCAGGTGTTTGAGTTCCTTCTGAACTTTTCCTTGTGATTGAGCTCCAGTTTCAAAGCATTGTGATCGGAGAATATGCAGGGAATAATGTCAGTCTTTTGGTATCAGCTGAGTCCTGCTTTGTGACCCAGTATGTGGTCTATTCTGGAGAAGGTTCCATGTGCACTTGAGAAGAATGAGTATTCTGTTGTTTTAGGGTGGAATGTTCTGTATATGTCTATGAGGTCCATCTGGTCCAATGTTTCATTCAATGCTCTTATTTCTTTATTAATATTCTGCTTCGATGATCTGTCTATTTCTGAGAGAGGCGTATTAAGATCTCCTAGTATTATTGTATTCATATCAATATGACTCTTTATCTTGATTAATAGTTTTCTTATGTAATTGGGTGCTCCCATATTGGGGGCATAGATATTCACAATTGTTAGATCATCTTGGCGGATAGTCCCTTTAAGAATGATGTAGTGTCCTTCTGTATCTCTGACTACAGTCTTTAGTTTAAAATCTAATTTATCTGATATGAGAATCGCTACCCCGGCCTTCTTTTGAGGCCCATTGGCATGAAAGATGCTTCTCCATCCCTTCACTTTCAGTCTGGGTGTATCTTTAAGTTCAAAATGGGTCTCTTTTAGACAACATATGGATGGGTCCTGTCGCTTTATCCAATCTGCAACCCTGTGTCGTTTTATGGGTGCATTTAGGCCATTCACATTGAGAGTGATTATTGATAGATACGTTTTTATTGACATCATGTTGCCTTTGAAGTCTTTCTGTCTGTAAATTTTTTCTATATTTCTGTTCAATGATATTCTTAGGATTTTTTCTCTTTTATAGGACCCCCCTTAATATTTCCTGCAGTGTCGGCTTGGTAGTTGCATAGTCTTTTAAGCCTTGCCGGTCTTGGAAACTCTTTATCTCTCCATCCATTTTAAATTTCAGTCTTGCTGGATAGAGTATTCTTGGTTGCATGTTCTTCTCATTTAGTACTCTGAATGTATTTTGCCAGCCCTTCCTGGCTTGCCAGGTCTCTGTGGAAAGGTCTGACGTTATTCTAATGGGCTTTCCTCCGTATGTAAGGAGCTTCTTTGTCCTAGCTGCTTTTAAGAGGGTCTGTCGTGAAACATAATTCCTCATTTTAACTATAAGGTGTCGTGAGGACTTTCAAGAATCTAAAATCTTGGGAGGAAATCTCTCTGCCTCTAGTACATGAACGTTGTTTCCATTCGTGAGATTGGGGAAATTTTCATAGACAACTTCTTCCACTATATCTTCTAGACTTCTTTCTTTTTCCTCCCCTTCAGGGATTCCAATAATTCTGACGTTGGAATGTTTCATGGCATCGTTTATTTCACTGATTCTGTTTTCGTGGCTTCTGAGCTGTTTGTTCCAGGCTTCCTCCTGATCCTTTCTCTCTATCTCTTTGTCCTCCAGATCACTAATTCTATCTTCTGTCTCAGTTACCCTAGCTTTTAGAGAATTTAGATTAGATTGGAACTCATTGAGAGCATTTTGAACATCATCCCTGGTGGCTTTCAGTTCTGCCCTAACATTGTGAACATCATCCCTGGTGGCTTTCAGTTCTGCCCTAATCAATTGTTTGGTCATCCATGGCTTTCTCCAACCTAGCTATTGCCTGGATAATTGTTAGTCTGAATTCCTTTTCTGACATATTGTCTATGTCGATAGCCATTAGCTCTGTTGCAACAGGTCCATCCTCTGTATTTTTCTTCTGTTGGGTATTCCTCCTCCTAGTCATTTTGGTAAGAGATGACTGAACAGATGCAGCTGAATTTATCGATTGTGGTGCAGTCAAGGTGCACCCTGGAACGCTTCTGTGCAATCAGGATTCCCCACCCAAATGAGAGAAAAAAGAAAAGAAAAAGAAATAGAGAAGAATAAAGAAAAAAAAGGGGGGGAAAGAAAAAAGGAAAAAAAAGAGAGAGAGAGAGATAGGAAAAAAAGGGAAGATAAAAGAGAAGGCTCAGCCCAAATGGGCCACAAGGTAAGATTTATGAAGTATACAAACAAAAACAGACAAACAAAAAGACTGATAAAAGCATATGACAAGAGAAAAAATATATATATATAAGCAAAAAAAGGGAAGAACCTCATCAGAAAGAACCACAAGTATAAGATTTATATATTATCAGGACAAACACAAATTCACAGAAATACTGACAGAAGGAAAAATTGGGAGAGTGGTTATAAATTCTCAGTGTGGATGAGGAAGCTTATTTTGATTCTTCCTGAATATATCCTGAAGTTTTTGTTAAGTGACTCAACTTTCCTAAGTTACAGGGGGATTAGAAACTGGTTTGCCTTTGGGGTTGGGGAAAGGGGATTACCTTGAAGTTTAACTCTATATGTATAGTAGAAAATAAAAATTAAAAAAGAATAAACTAGACTAAACTAAGTTAAAATAAAAAAAGAATTAAAGAAATAGAAAAGCAAAAGAAAAACATGGGTGTATGTATCAAAAAGTTCAGGTTAGAGGGTTATTAAAGAATTTGATGTACTGGACATCTCAGTATGATGGTAAATAGGTTAAAAAATATCTGTATGTATAAAAATAAAAGAACCAGAATATTGGTAAAGAGTTAAAAATAAAAGTTGTATAGATGAAGTAGTGGTGGTTGTTCTCTTGTAGTCTTCTTCTTTTTTTTTTTTTTTCCTTCCTTCCTGGTTGGTTTTCTGGGGGAGAGGCCTGCCACGTGGATTTTCAGACAATGATGTTCCCTGAGTTAGGTCCTCCCGCTCCCCTCAAGTGGGTGGGCTCTGAGGAAACTATTTTTTTCAGGCTTTTGTTCTCTGGGGGTTTTTATGTTCTTTTATCTGTTTTCTCTCGCCTTGACAGCTTTTGATGGTTTTTGGAGTTTTAGAGGAGACCAAAGTGCACCCCGACCTCCCTCTCAGAGAGAAGCCTCAGAATGTTCTGCAGAACTGAGTCACTGTCCCTGGGGATGCAGGAGCTCCTCGTTGTACCCAATATCAGGGCAGTGGCGGCTGTCTAGGCAGCTCCAGACCACCAGAGAGGTTCCGAGCAGAGATCGCACACTGAGATTTTCCCACTGTCCCGGGCTGGGAATGTGGTTTTTCTGGATGCCAGAGCTCCAGGCTAGCACCTATGAGCTCCTCTTCCAAGGGAGGGTGTGGGACACGTGCGTTTCAGGATTGCTGTCTGGCCAGGCTCCCAGCCCCTCACGGGAGCCAGTCCCCACTCGTTCTCGGGCACGCTGGCAGGTCAGGTGCACTGGCAGCTCAGGGATGGAGACCTGATTTCTCCGCCGCACTGTCTCTGGCTCAGCGCCAGGGGAGGCTGTCCTGGGTCCCGGGACTTAGGTCCCTGACCCTAACCACCCAGATTCCCACTATCCCCCCCCTCCACCCACGATCCTTTGCTCTTTTTTTTTGAGTGCTTTCAACCAGACTCCAAGTTAATGCTGGTCCCCAGACGCAGGGCACTCTCGTATTGGGGTATTACTTTCCAATCGGTCACCTCTGACGGGTCCCTCCCCTTTTGTTTATCTTCCGATATCAGTGCAATGCTTCCAGTCTGCTTTACCTGCCACTGGTGTCTTCTGCTCCTGTAGAGATCCAGCCGTGTATAATTCTGATCTCAGGCTGATTTCATGGGTGGTCAGAGTTCTTTGGTAGGTAATCAGCTCACTTTAGGGTACAGGTTGAAACGGTGCCTCCTCCTCCTACTTCCCTGCCATCTTGACCTAAATCCTTTGGAGAGTTTTAATTAAGAAAGAATGGTGTATTTAGTCAAGTGCTTTTTCTGCATCAATTGAGAGGATCATATGTTTCTTGTCTTTAGTTTTATTAAAGTGATATGTCATGTTTGATTTGCAAATGTTGAAACACCCTTGCAGCCCAGGAATAAACTCCACTTGGTCATGGTGAATAATCATTTTAATGTATCTGTTGGACCTTACTAATATCTTGGTGAGAATTTTGGCACCCATGCTCATCAAGGATGTTGGTCTGTAATTCTTCTTTTTGGTGAGTTCTTTGGATTTGAGGTCAAGATAATGCTGGCCTCATAGAAAGAGTTTGGAAGTTTTCTTTCTATTTCTATTTTTTGGAACAGGTTCAGAAGAGTGGGTATTAGTTCTTCTTTAAATGTTTGGCAAAATATCCCTGGAAATCCATTCAGACCTGGACTCAGGTGTTGGGAGATTTTTTTTATCACTGCTTCAATTTCCTTGCTGGTGAGGGTTTGTTCATGTTTTCTGTTTCTTCCTCTTAGAGTTCTGGTAGTTTATAAGTCTCCAGGAATGTATCCATTTCTCCCAGGTTGCCTAATTTGTTGGCATATAGTAACTCAAAATATGTTCTTATAATTGTTTGTATTTCCTTGATGTTGATCATGATCTCTCCTCTTTCATTTTTCAATTTATTAACTTTCAATTCATTAATTTGGGTCCTTTCTCTTCTCTTTTAAATAAATCTGGTTAGGGGTTTATCGATCCTATTAAGTCTTTCAAGGAACCAGCTTCTAGTTTTATTGATATGTTCTACTCTTCTTTTGTTTCTGTTTCATAGATTTCTACTCTATTCTTTATTATTTCTTTTCTGCTTGGTTTAAGCTTTATTTGTTGTTTTTTCTCCAATTTCTTTAGGTATAAGGTTAGATTGTGTATTTGAGACTTATCTAATTTTTTGAGAAAGGCTTGGATGGTTATATATTTCCCGCTTAGGACCACCTATCCTGTGTCCCAAAGGTTTTGAACAGTTGTGTTTTCATTTTCATTTGTTTCCATGAATTTTTAAAATTTTTCTTTAATTTCCTGGTTGACCCATTCATTCTTTAGTAAGATGCTCTTTAACCTCCAAGTGTTTAAGTTTCTTCCAAATTTCCTCTTGTGATTGAGTTCAAGTTCTAAAGGATTGTAGTATGAAAATTACTGGGAATAATCCCAACCTTTTGGTACCCATTGAGACCTTAGTTGTGACCCAGTATGTGGTCTGTTCTGAAAAATGTTCCATGTGCACTCAAGAAGAATGTGTTTTCTGTTGTTTTAGGATTGAATGCTCTGTATATATCCATGAAGTCCACCTGGTCCAGTGTGTCATTGTCATTCAAAGCCCTTGTTTCCTTGTTGATCTTCTGCTTAGATGATTGTCCATTGCTGTGAGTGGGGTGTTGAAGTCCCCTATTACTATTGTATAATTATCAATCTGTTGCTTTAATTTGGTTATTAATTGGTTTATGTAACTGGCTGTTTCCAAATTAGGAGCATAAATATTTATTTTTTTTTTTATTTTTTTTTTTTTTTAAGATTTTATTTATTTATTTGACAGAGAGAGATCACAAGTAGACAGAGAGGCAGGCAGAGAGAGAGAGGGGAAGCAGGCTCCCTGCTGAGCAGAGAGCCCGATGCGGGACTTGATCCCAGGACCCTGAGATCACGACCTGAGCCGAAAGCAGCGGCTTAACCCACTGAGCCACCCAGGTGCCTTCTTGTTGGATAGACCCTTTAAGTATGATATACTGTCCTTCCTCACCTTCTATTATCATCTTTGGTTTAAAACCTAATCTGTCTGATAGAAGGATTCCTACTTCAGCTTTCTTTTAACATTCATTAGCATGATAAATGGTTCTCCACCTCCTCACTTTCAATCTGGTGGTGTTTTAGGTCTAAAATGAGTCTCTTGTACACAGCATATGGATGGTTCTTGCTTTTTTATTCAATCTAATATCCTCTGTCTTTTGGGTCCCTGCTTGGAGAGTGGTTTCCTGATTGTGCTGGGGTTCACAGTTTATTGCAACACGTAGCTGAGAGGCCACTCTGGAGCTCTCTAATTATAGCTGGATTCTCTGCTCCAACACTTGGGCACTCTGCTGCACTCAGGCATCCCCCTTCTTTCTGTGACCCTGGGAATCCTGAGACCACACTGCTTAAGAGTCTGCTGTGCTTCACTGCCTGAGCATATTTCAGCCAGCGATGTCCCTCATGGAAGCAGACTTCTAAAAGTTCCGGTTTTATGTACTGCTGCTATATCACTTTCCAGTGGCCTGCTTACAGAGGCTCCTCCCCACTGTGGTTTATATATCCCCTCAAATTCATGTATCTGCTCCTTCTTCCTTTGCAAAAGGTGGTCTCTTTTCTATTTGTAGAATTGTATCAATTCTTTCCTTAGATCTCAGGTTGAATTTATAGATATTCTGAATGATCTGTTAGATATCTAGGTAAATTCAAGGGACCAGATGAAACACTACTTTTCCATCATCTACAGGATTCTTACAGACAAAATAGACTTTGAAAACAAAGACTATAACAAGTTACAAAGAAGGACACTATATAACCATAAAGGAAACAATTCAACAAGAAGATATAAGAGTTATAAATATTTATGCACCAACCAATGGAGCCTTCAAATACATAAAGCAACTACTAACAAACATAAAGGAAGTAATCAATACTAATACAAAATAATATGGGACGTTAACACCCTATTTACCTCAGTGGATAGATCATTCAAACAGAAAATCAATGAGGAAACAATGGCTTTGAATCACACATTTGACCAGATGTATCTAATTGGTATATTCAGAACATTCCATCCTAATATAGCAGAATATGCATTCTTTTCAAGTACACATCGAATATTCTCCAGAATAGATCATGTGTTAGACCATAAAAAAAGTCTCCACAAATTAAAAAGGACTGAAATCATTCCATGCATCTTTTCTGGCCACAGTGCTATAAACCTAGAAAACAACTATAAGAAAAACTCTGGAAAGCACACACATACAACTAGGTTAAATAACATGCAACTAAACAAGGAAATGTCAACTAAGAAATCAAAGAGAAAGTTTAAAAATACATGAATATGAATGAAAATGAAACACAATAGCCTGGAATCTTTTGGAAGCAGTAAAGCTATTCTAAAAGGGAATTTTATGAGACCAGTGCTCTAACCCCTGAGCTACGGACCCTAAAAGGGAATTTTAAAGCAAGTTTAGAGACCTTCCTCAAGAAGTGAGAAAATTTTCAAATAATTAACCTAACCTTAAACATAAAGGAGCTAGAGAGGAAAAAAAAAACCAAAAACCCAAAACCAGCAGAAGGAAGGATATAAAAAAAGATTGAAAGCAGAGATTGAAAAAAAGATTGAAGCAGAGATAAATGAAATGGAAGTTCAAAACAAACCATCAAAACATTGGAAGAGATCAATGAAATCAGTAGCTGGTCCTTGGAGAACATAAAAAATAAAAAACTGATAAACTACTAGTCAAACCCATTGGAATGAGAGAAAGAGAAAGAGAGAGAGAGAGAAATGGGACTCAAAATCAGAAATGAAAGAGGAGAAATAACAATCACCACCACAGAAAAACAAAGGCATGACAATATTATGAATAATTATATGCCAACAAATTGGACAACCTAGAAGAAATGGACAAATTCTTAGAAAAATATTACCTCCCATAACTGAATCAAGAAGAATTAAAAAAAAATTAGCATACTGATTATGAACAATGAAATTGAATAAGTAATGAGGAAAATAAAAATTAAAAAAAAGACCTCCCCCAACCAAAAGTCTAAGACCAGATGACATCATAGGTGAATTTCACCAAACACTTAAAGAAAAGTTAATACCTATTCTTTTCAAACTATTACAAAAAAAATAGAAGAGAATGGAAAGTGTCCAAATTCATTCTATGTGGCCAATATTACCCTGATACAGGGTAAAAACCAGGTGAAGACACTACAAAAGAAAAGAACTACAGGCCAAAATCTCTGATGAACACAGATGCAAAAATCCTCAACAAAACACTAGTGAACCAAATCCAACCACTCATTAAGGATAAATTCATCCACTATGATCATGTCAGATTTATTTCTGGGATGCAAGAGTTGCCCAATATAAGGGGTCCCTGGGTGGCTCAGTCGTTAAGCACGTTAAGGTGCTCTTCCTGCTTGTGTTCCTGCTCTCACTGTCTCTCTCTCTGTCAAATAAATAAAATCTTAAAAAAAAGGTTGTCCAATATTTGCAAATCAATCAACATGATACATCACATCAATTAGAAAAGAGTAAGAACCATATAGTCATTTTGACAAATGATAAAAATGCATTTGACCCAGTACTACACTAATTCATGATAAATACCCTCAACAAAGTAGGTTTAGAGGGAGCATCCCTCAACATAATAAAAGCTTTATATAAAAAACCCACAACTAATGTCATACTCAGTGGTGAGAAAAATGAGAGCTTTTCCCTTAAGGTCAAGAATAAGACAAAGATATTCACTCTGTGCACTTTTATTCAACATGGTACTGGAAATCCTAGCCATAGCAACCACACAACAAAAAGAAATAAAAGTGATCCAAACTGGTAGGAGAGAAATAAAACTTTCATCATTTGCAGATGATACGATAATATGCTGAAAACCCTGGAGACCGCCAAAAAGCTACTACAACCAATAAATGGATTCATTAAGGTTGCAGGACACAAAATCAATGTACAGAAATCTGTTGCCTTTCTATTCACTTATAATGAAGTAGCAGGAAAAGAAATTAAGAAAACAATTCCATTTACAATTATAGCAAAAATAATAAAACACTAACAAATAAACTTCCCCAAGAGGTGAAAGACCTGTACTCTGAGAACTATGAAACATCACTGAAAGAAATTAAAGATGACACACACAATGGAGAGATATTCCATGCTCATGGATTGCAAGACAAATTTTGTTAAAATGTCCATACTATCCAAAGCAATCTACACATTTAATGCAATCACTATCAAAATACCAACAGCATTTTTCACAGAACTAGAACAAATCATCTTAAAATTTGTATGGAATCACAAAAGACCCTGAAAAGCCAGAGATGTCTTGAAAGAGAAGTACAAAACTGAAGGTATCATAATTCCAGATATCAAGATACAGTACAAAGATGCAGTTATCAAAACAATATAGTACTGGCACAAAAATAGACACATAGATCTATAGAACAGAACAGATGCCCCAGAAATAAACCCATGATTATGTGGTCAAACTTTGATAAAGGAGACAACGATACACAATGGAAAAAAGATAGCCTCTTCTATAAATGGTGTTTAAAAAATGGGACAACTAGTTGCAAAAGAATGGAACTGGATTATTCTCTCACATCATACAAAAAAAACCCACTAACAATATATAAATAAATAATCTCAAAATGGAGTGAAGACCTAAATCTGAGACCTGAAACCATAAAAATCCTTGAAGAGAGCAGTCAGTAATTTCCCTGACACTGTCCATGGCAACATTTTCCTAGGTAAGTCTCCTAATGCAAGAGAAACAAAAGCAAAAATAAACTATTGGCACTATATCAAAATAAAACGTTTCTGCATAGCAAAAGAAAGAATCAACAAAACAGAGACAATCTACTGAATGGGAAAAGATATTCACAAGTGATATATCCAATAAAGGAATAGTATTCAAAATACATAAAAAACTTATACAACTCAATGCCAAACCCCCCAAAATAAAACAAAACAAAAAAACCTAATAATCTAATTAAATGGATTAAAAATGGGCAGAATCCATGAGCAGACATTTCTCCAAAGAAGACATACAGATGGATTACTCATAGGAAGAAGATGGAAGGCTCATCAAGTCATCCTGGAATTTGACTTTCTTTTTTTTTTTTTTTTAAAGATTTTATTTATTTATTTGACAGAGAGAGAGATCACAAGTAGGCAGAGAGGCAGGCAGAGAGAGAGGAGGAAGCAGGCTCCCTGCGGAGCAGAGAGCCCGACGCGGGGCTCGATCCCAGGACTCTGAGATCATGACCTGAGCCGAAGGCAGCGGCTTAATCCACTGAGCCACCCAGGCGCCCCTGGAATTTGACTTTCTTAAAAATATTTTTACAACATGTACAGTATATCATTCACATAGAAGGTCACAAATATGTAATTTATATATGGTTATGCATGTTGAAACAATTTGAAGGATGGAGTGAGTTATTTAAAAAGCAAGGCATGGGGCACCTGGTTGGCTCAGTCAGTTAAGTGGCTGACTCTTGATTTTTGGCTCAGGTCATGATGTCATCATCCTGGGATCCATCCCCACATCAGCCTCCATACTCAGCAAGTGCCTTTTTCTGCCCTTCCCCTCCACCTCACTAGAGCACACTCTCTCTTTCTAAAATAAATAAATAAATCTTAAAAAAAAAAAAAAAACAACTAAGCAAAAAGCAAGATCCCTATTCCTTTGGTGTCATATAAGAATTCTTTTATGTTTATTTAAATTAATAATCTTAGGGCCCAGGGCATATGATATGCTCTGGGCTTATTAAATGAATGAATAAATAAATGAATAATATTTGGTTACTGAATATACCAGAAATCTTGGGTCACCATAACAACACAGTCTTTCCCTGTAAGTAGATATTTATAGGCAAGTCATATTCTAATTCGAAGCTTGCATGGGGAGCACATAATTATGACAAGAAAATGCCATTATTGGTGTTAATATCCCTAGGGTACAACAGCCAAATCTAGTAATTTTCAGAGTGAAATACTTGCCACACGAGAGAGAAAAATTAGGTCTATGGGCTGGTGGAACCAGTCAACCACTGACTTGACTTCTAGTCCTTTGGTTATTCCATCCCTTCACTATGTGAATTGGACAAATTATAAACTACTGGATTAAGATTTTTGCTTCCCAACTTTTATATTCCAGCCAGTCCTGCCTCATTCAGATTTTTTACAGGCTTTCCATTTCTTTTGTTTTTGCTTTTTTTTTCTTGACCCCATGTTTTGTTTTTCATAATTTCTACTTTCTACTTAGACATTTCTCAATGCAAGAATATTTATTTTCTTACAATGTCTTTATAATTTCATTTTGTTATTAAGTCTTTCAGTTATTGACAATCAATTTTGTATGGTATGAGGAAGGATGCACACTTTTTCCTAAATTGTCTTAAATGAATAATTATTGATTTCTGCTACATATTCTTAACCTTTTGTACATTCAACCATCTCCACAAAGGATGGAGGGGAAAAAAAAAAGGCTGAGAGATAACTTATTTTTATGAGCTAAGGATAACATTGTATGGAAGTGATTGCATCTATTATTGTGTTATTGAGATGTTGAGAAAGTTGGTTGACACCTCCTCTGGCTCTAATTTGTCTATATAAAGTAGCATAATTAACTCTGTATTGCTGACTTTTTTTTTACTAATTAATTATTTCTATATCTAACTCATGTTCAATGCAAATATTCAAGGAAGTCCAAATGTTTTAATGCCCAGTCAGGTTGCATGAGTAAGAGTTAACTTTCTGTTACTCAGTTTTCTGTCTTAGGTCATATTGTGAAATCCCAAGAATAAAAACCTTATTATAAGGTTTCCTAACTTGAGTTTGGTTGATTAGAAATGACACTGGAAATTGGTCTGTGTGGGAGTATAGAAAAATCTATCACAGAATAAAAATAGCAATGGTGAAGGAACAAAAAGATCAAACCACAGACCATCATCAGGTTTTCAACATCATTAGTTATGGGTTTAGAATGAGATTTTGGTTCAATTTCAGGATATTTTGATACTGAAGTGAAGCCAATTCAAAGTGAATTGAATGTCTTAAGATGTCTTTTTTTTTCCTGATGTCTTAAGAGAGGATTATCATTCAATATTTCAATAATAGTTTTGTGTGCTAATGAGAGTTTTCTACTATATTAGAAAGAAAATAATTCAATTCTGAATCTAGCAGGAAGAAGCAAGTTGGGATTGACTTTTCCTTTTTCAGTGTATTTGTGAAGACTGAACATCAGCAAATAGAGCAAATAAAGACTTTACAGAGTTGCAAAGATATTTAGATATATTCTCTTCAAATATTTTGCAGCTGATAATGGGAAGGGAAGTAAATAACTCTTTATATATCTTAATCTGTTAGCCTATCTCATATAATATGTGGAATAGATTGATTATAATTTATGGGAAATTTAATGCTGTGTAAATGTTTACTATTTTTAAAATTTGGAATTTTTGAAAAAGAAAGCCAAAATATGAAATGTTTATCTTTTTTAAACAAGGTAACAGAATATTCTAAAATATAATTTTGGGATTCATAACTTTACTTTTCTTTCTTCATGTAGCAGACAGCATTACATGGTATTAACAACAGACCATGTATGCATGTAAATTCTCATCAACAATGTTCTCAGTGTATATGGATAATTGTGTGTGTATTTTTTATTTTGTAGATATATGTGTGTGTGTATACAAAATAAAAAATACACAAATATATATATATATATATATATATACACACACACACATATATCTACAAAATAAAAAATACATGGGGTGCCTGGGTGGCTCAGTGCGTTAAGGCCTCTGCTTTCAGCTCAGGTCATGGTCCCAGGGTTCTGGGATCGAGCCCCACATTGGGCTCTCTGCTCTGCAGGGAGTCTGCTTCCCTTCCTCTCTCTCTTTCTGCCTGCCTCTCTGCCTCCTTGTGATCTCTGTCAGATAAATAAATAAAATCTTTAAAACATGCACAAATATATATACACACACATATATCTACAAAATAAAAGATACACATGCGTGAACATGCACACACACACACACACACACACACACACACACACACACACATGCAACCATCACCACCATTATCTCAAGAACTTTTCCATCTTCGAAAGTGAAACCCTCTAACCATTAAACAGTAACTCCTCATTCATCCCCAGCCCTGGTAAGCACTATTCTACTTTCTGTCTCTAAGAATTTGACTATTCTAGGTACTGCACATAAGTAGGATCATATAATATTTGTCCTTTTGTGTCTGGTTTATTTTACACAGCATAATGGCCTCAAGGTTCATCCACATTGTAGCATGTTTCCCCACTGAATGGATTTGGTATCCTGACTGAAGATTGTTTGACCATATATGCATGGGTTTCTCTCTGGGATTTCTATTCCATTGAACTACCATTGGTTCTTAGGTCATTATGATGCTCATTTGATCACTGCAGATTTGTAATAAGTTTGAAATCAGGAAGCATGATACCTCCAACTTTGTTCATTTTTTAAGATTGTTTTAGCTAGTGATATAGAATTCTTTGAGATTCTATATGAATTTAGGATGGATTTTTCTAATTTGGGGGGGGTTGATAGGGATTACATCATACCTGTGGATCACTTTGGGTGGTACTGATGTCTTAAAAATGTTAAGCCTTCCAATCCATGAACAAGCCGTGTCTTTCCAGTTGTTTATGTCTTTGAATTCTTTCAGCAACATTTTATAGACTTCAAAATATAAGCCTTTCAGCTTCTTGGTTATATTTATATTCTGAGTATTTTATTCTTTATGATGCTATTGTAAATGAGACTTCTTTCTTTTTAAGATCTACTTATTTATTTGAGAGAATGGGGAAGGGGCAGAGGGAGAGAATCTTTCAAGCAGACTTCCCACTGAGTGTGGAGCTGAACATGGGGCTCAATCTCAGGACCCTGAGAGCATGACTTGAGCCAAAAACAACAGTGAGATGCTCAACTGACTGACCCACCTAGGCACCCTTCATCAATGAGTTTTCTTAACATCTTTTTTAGATTATTCATTGTTAATGTATAGAAACTCTGTTGATATTTGTGTGCTGATTTTGTATCTTACAACTTTGTTGAATTCACTTATTCTAACAGATTCTTTGTGGAATTTCCAAGGTTTTCTATGTGTATAAGTTCATGTCAACGGCAGACAGAAAAAAATTTACTTCTTCCTTTACAATTTTGTTGCCCTTATTATTATTATTATTATTTTCTTATTTAGATGCTCTGGCTAGGACTTCAAGCACCTATGTTGAACAGAATACTATTTTTTTTTCTTTTTTTATAAAGGCCTGTGTCAGTATGGCCAAAGGAATCTGGAGGCTACAGAAGAATTTTAAATACCTGACAAGTGTTATGCAAGAAAAGTGTTATGTTTAAGGACAGACTTTCAACACTGATGAGACCAGCTTGTTTCACAAGGATCCTGGCAAACAAATCTGTGTAACGCATATTGTGTTTCAGGTGATGAAATGTTTTGACCAGAGACTCACAGAAACTTAACCTGTGACCCACACCACAAAGTAATAGTTCAGTGTTCCCTAATTCAGTGCTCACAAGTTTAAAGTATATAACTACCATCAATAGTGAAAATTGATTATGTTCTCCAATATTATTGCCATATGGTCTCCATTTCCACTGCACTATTTGTGGTTGCCTATAAATGCTTTTCCTAGTATTCTTTCCCTCTCCTCTTCATCTAGACACCTAGATTCAACCATTAAACCTCGGCCAACATGTGAAATAATAGAAAATATATATATTGGCCTCTGGCTCTGGTTCCTGGCAGAGAGTTCCTGAAACCGTTGTAATTTCCCAAGTGGTAAGAGCACTAGGAGCATTTGTTCTAATATTTGGTCTTTGACACTGGTTCCTTACACAGAGCTCCTAAATCCTTTGGAATTTTCTGGCTCCTGGATGAGGACTGGTTGCCAGGAAGATGCTTGGAACTTTTAGCCTAAGCCACAACCCCAAGGAACAGAAGAGGTGCTGGAAATTGAGTTAACAATTGATCATACCTATGTGATGAAGTCTCCATAAAAATCCCAAAGGTATGGGATTCAGGGAGCTTCCAGGTTGATGTACACAACCACAGGTTGGGAGAGTACTCAACTCCACAGGGATAGGCGCTCCTGTGCTTAGAACACTTCCGGACCTTGTCTTACGGAGCTCTTCATCTGACTGCTAATCTATATCCTTAATCATATACTGTATTTATAATAAACACAATAAATGCAAGTAAGAGTTTTCTTGAGTTTAGTGAGTTTTTCTAGGAAATAATTGAATTCAAGGGTGAAGGGGAAATCATGGGAACCTCTGATTTGTAGCTAAGTTATGGGTAACCTGGGGACCTATTACTTGCAATTGACAAGTTGAAGTGGGGTGCAGTCTTGTGGAACTGAGCCCTTAACTTGTGGAGTCTGCATTAATTCCAGCTAATATTAAAATTGAATTAAACTTTAGGATACCCAATAGGCATTGCAGAGAATTGCTTGGTTTGGGAAACACACACACACACACACACACACACACACACACACACACACACACATCTGGTATCAGAAGTGCTGTCAGTACAGTAGTAGAGTAATGAGAGAGAAGCAGCACACAAAAGGAGTGTTGTTTTATCCTCCACACTCTGTAATTGCCAGAGAGTCTCTCTCTCTGTCTGGACCCCCACCCTAGTGTACCTGAGGTATTCTTCTTCTTGTTAACACACCGTGTGTACACCTCTCTCTCAGCATTTATCACAACAATATATTTGTTGATTTGTCTGTTTTCCCCATCCATTTTTAAGCTGTTTAGATGCAAGTTCTCTTTCTCTCTCTCTCTCTCTCTCTCTCTCTCTCTCTATATATATATATATATATATATATATATATCAGATAAAATAGTTTTAACATATTAAATTAAGTTTGTCTCCTTAAATATTTTAATAATTCCTCTACCTCCCTTTCTTTTTAATTTGAGCTATCTATAATAAAATTTTGCTGAACAAAAATAAACTGCAGCTTCGTCCAAATGGAATAATAATTAGAAATTTGGAACAAGCTATCTGAATTAATGTGTTTCTACTGTGCTCAGAATAATTATAGAATATTAGAACCAGAAGAAATACTAACTTATTTACACACGTGCTTATTAGGCTCTTCCAGGTTAGCTAAGAAGATAGGAAGGATAAAGATCTGAAATCGCTATCTGGGGCTGGAAAGGAAGGTCATGTGAGGAGAGTGCCATGTCCAGCCTCTGACAGCAGCTCTGTGATTAAACAACTCCTAGCTGTCTTCTCATGAACAGGCATACACTACTGCCAGAGCTGGAACTACTGTTATAGAGCCACTGCTCTAATGGCTACCTATTCCCAGCTTGTCGTGAGCCATTATTTCTATCACTACTCTCTCCTGCCTAGGATAGCAAGTACTGATGTTCTCTACAAGCCTAAAACTCAAACCAAACCAAAATTCACAGGTTCAGGTTTCTTCAGATAGCTACTCTCCTTCCTGCTGCATGGACATCTTGTGCATGCCCACCTACTAAGATGCTGGTCACCCTGTAAATTAGTTGCCTTTTGCACAAGCACTTCCTTGATGAGTTAGAATGGTAAGGTATGTTCCAGCTTCTTAGAGGTCCTAAGAGTGTGGAATGAGCTTAAGTTACACCACTGGGAGCTCCTCCTTCACTGAACAGAGGCAGAAAGTGAAACCTAAAAAGTTAGATGATCACTGCAAGAAGGGTTCCATTCAAAGCCTACCCTGAAGCACATCATCTCCCCATAATAAGAAACTGACTCTTCGTCTCAGTCCTTTTGACCTATCCAAATGTTTGGAGTAAGCCCGCAAGGGCTGAATTAACAGATATATCAGGTTTATGGAATGTGTAAACATATTGCCAATGTATGTTTTATTAGAATTATTTGGCTTAAAAATTAAGGATGGTTATGGTTTCTGGATTGGTATGTAAGGACATTAGAGGGTCACCACTTTATCTTAACAACAGACACAAAGCTGAACAAACTGAAAAATCAACACTTTTTTTGGCTCTTTAAGAGGATTAAGGTCAAGGGGCAAACTGTTTCCAACAAAATTGGACAGATAGAGAATTACAATATACTGGAGTAGAAACCTCCCCAGGAACCAGTAATAGAGTCAGAAAATCTGAGCTGTATTGATAAATTTCTGGAGGCTAGGCCTGTACAAATCTGAGAATTAAAGGCTTTAAGGGAAACCAGTCATAGGGGACTGTCACACTTCTGTGACCTTACCATCAGGAGCTTGACTGGTGCTCACAGGAAATATCACAGTAAATTCCCTTCATGTTTCTGGCAGAGATAGTGGAAAGGAGTCATTTGGAAATATGCCAGAGCACTCTATTCTTCTTAACATGGTCTATCTTTGAGAAAAACTTAGTTAACCTGCTAGAAAACCTGCTGGCATTTTCTCTGAACCTATTTGACCTAAGGAGGAAAATACCCAACTTCAGCCTTTGTGGAGTTAAAAAAAAAAAAAAACAACCAACAAAACAAAAACCAGAAATAGTTGGGAAGTTCACAATCTAGAGGCATAGGCACACTAAAAGACTGAGACCTAACCATAGCACTGTAGAATGCTTCCGTCTCACTAGAACTACGACTACATTACCAAAGGCCTACTTACTGTTGTTCATTTCCCCTGGAACATCATATCCAGTAACCAGAGAAAATTACAAAGCATATTAAAAGGCAGTAAACACAGTTTGAAGAGAAAAAGCAAGTACCAGAACTGACCATGACAGGGATGTTGGAATTTTCAGACAGGGAATTTAAAACAGTGAAGATTGGACATCAGGAGAAGACAGCAGAGTAGGAAGTTCCTAACCTCACTCTTCAGCCCCTGGATACAGCTAGAAAACACCAACATCAGTGTAAATAATCCAGAAAATGACCTGAAGACTAGCACAAGAGACTCCCCACAGCTAAATGTAGAGACAAGCCCACATTCAAGACAATAGGAAGGCCAGAGATATAGTCGGGAGTCAAATAGACCTGTGAGACTGTCTGCAGGAGGAAGGGATGCTGTGGGCTCAGGGAGGGGAGAGGAACAGACCCCACACCAGGCATCCCAGGCATGGGAGATCCAAACTGGGAAAACAAATCAGCAATTATTTGGCTTTGAAAACCAGAGTGGGCAAACAATCAGTTCCATCTGGAACTTTAAAAACCAGGAGCTTGGTTCTAGGAGAGCCGGAGATAGCACAACAAACACCCCTCCTGAGATACAGCACAGAAGTAGCAGTTTGAGAAATGCCTAGAGTACACAGGAAGATTGATTGATTGATTGATTTCTTAATCTCAGAGTATGTGCTGGAGGGCAAGGATTTTTGGGAGACTTCACCCAGAACAAAACAGCTGGCAGGTACCATTTTGCTCCCCTGCACCCCAGCCTAAATACAGGGACACCTGAGGGAACTAGCATAGCATCAATACTCTAGAACTAGCTTGCAAACAGTATGCCTTGTCCCCACACAGTTCTCTGAAACCATACCTTCCATCCCAACCTGACTCCCTAGGAGTTTTCCAGGCAGCTACAGGTCCTGTTCAGCTGCAGGCCAGCTCTAATCTTGCTGGCACCATGTGTCCTGCCCCCCACATTCTGCAGACCTGCTCCCACCAATACACCCTTGGGGCGGAGCCCATCAAATGCACTGTTTCAAGCCTAGCACTATGCAAGCAGTCCAATAGCAGCCAGCACTACTCCAAAGTGATTCCTTTCTGAGAAGAGGAGAAGATAACCACACACACCGGTTCCACTGTGGACCCAGCAATGAGCTAGGGGCAGACATCTGGTATGACTGCAGGCCCCATCCACCAATGAAAACTTCTCAAGGGAAAACACAGGCAAAGCACCCTGCAGTTTCGTGTTACTGCATGTTTAGCAAATGCCTGGTCTGACAACACGATTTTCAGGTGGTTCCACACTAACGCACTAACAACACAGAGACCAAACCCTGCATACAACAGGCAAAGAGAACCATTACAGATGACTGGACTGAAGGCAAACATGGCTCAGCCACATCAAAAGGGTACATACAACACATATAGGAGAAAACCCTAAAGTGCCAGTTTTTGTTGAACAAAGGACAGAGCACTACTTATGAAGGACCTCTCCTTCATAAGGCTACTACTTCCAAGAGCAGGAGATAGATGTAGGTGACTTTTGTAATACATGGAAACAGACACAGAGAGTTAGACAAAATGAAGAAACAAGAAAAAAAGAAGGTTACAAATGAAAGAACACGACAAAATCACAGCAAGAGAGCTAAACGAAGTGGAGATTAGTAATATACCTGATACAGAATTTAAAGTAATGGTCATAAAAAGAGAAAAGAATGGAGGATCTAAAGGAGGTCCTGGAAAAGAGATAGAACACATAAAAAAGAACAAGTCAGAGATGAACATCTTAAGTAAAATTAAAAATATGCTAGGGAATAAATAGTAGACTAGAGGAAGTAGAGGAATGGATCAGCGATCTGGAGGGTAGAATAATAGAAAGGAATGAAGCTGAACAGCAGAGAGAAAAAAGAATTATAATAAATGAAAATAGATGAATGGAAATAAGTGACACCATCAAGTGCAATAGCATTAGCATTACAGAGGTCCCAGAAGGAGAAGAGAGAGAAAAGAGAGCAGAAAGTTTATCTGAAGAAATAACAGCTGAAAGCTTCCTGAGTATGGGGAAGGAAATAGATATCCAGATCATGGAGGCACAGAGGGCCACCAACAAAATCAACAAAAGGAGGTCCACACCAAGACGCATAGTAATTGAAATAACAAAAAGTACTGATAAAGAGAGAATATTTAAAGCTGCAAGAGAAACCAGTTACAGACAAGAAAATCCCATAAGGCTATCAGCTGATTTTTCAGCAGAAATTTTATAAACCAGAAGAAAGTGGCATCATATATTCAGGGAATGACAGGGAAAGAACCTGCAATCAAAAATACTTTATCCAGCAAGGCTATCATTCAGAATAAAAGGAGAAATAAAGAGTTAAAGGAACTCATCACCACTAAGGCCACTCTATAAGGAATGTTAAAGGGGACCCTTAGAGTAAAAAGGAAAGACCAAAAGTAAGAATAAGAAAAGTAGGAAGGAAAAAAAAATAAAATAAAATTAAGTGTATCTGTAATTATCAGTGAAAGGATTTATCAATTAAAAGAATGTAAAAT
Organism: Meles meles; assembly: GCF_922984935.1. Lineage (NCBI taxonomy): Eukaryota > Metazoa > Chordata > Mammalia > Carnivora > Mustelidae > Meles > Meles meles. The sequence goes on from NC_060066.1 coordinate 83,469,767, forward strand.
ATGGGGCACCTGGGTGGCTCAGTGGATTAAGCCGCTGCCTTCGGCTCAGGTCATGATCTCAGGGTCCTGGGATCAAGCCCCGCAACCGGCTCTCTGCTCCACAGGGAGCCTGTTTCCTCCTCTCTCTCTGCCTGCCTCTCTGCCTACTTGTGATCTCTCTCTCTGTCAAATAAATAAATAAATAAATAAAAAAGGATGTAAAATATGACACCATATACCTAAAATTTGGGGGGTGGGGAAAAAAGTAAAGAATGGGTTCAATCTTAAGAGACCATCAACTTAATATAGACTGCTGTATGCATGAGATGTTAGGTACAAACCTAATGGTAATTGAGAATCAAAATTAGTAATATATATGCAAAAAATAATGTGAAAAGAACTAAATAAATCACAAAACAAAGCCAGAAAACTGTGAGAGAAGAGAGCAAGAGAAGAATGGAAGAGAGAACTACACAAACAACCATAAAACAAGTAACAAAATGGCAGTAAGTACATACCTATCAATAATTACTTTGAATTTAATAAACTAAATGATCCAATCAAAAGACATAGGGTGATGGCATGGATAAGAAAGGAAAAAACCATTGATATACTGCCCACAAGAGTCTCATTTCTGAGCACATGCAGACTGACAGTGAGAGAAGGGAAAGTATTTATTATGCAAATAGAAATGAAATAAAAGCCAGGATAGCAAAACTTACATCAGGCAAAACAGACTTTAAAACAAAGATTGTAACAAGAGACAAAGAAGGACACTATATAATCATAAAGGGAACAAATCCAACGAGGAGCTCTAACAATTGTAAATATTTACGTAGCCAACATGTGAGAACCCAAATACATAAAGCAGCTAATAACACACTTAAAGGAAGTAATCCACACCAATACAATACTAGGGGAGTTTAACACTCCATTTACATCAATGGATAGATCATCTAAATAGAAAATCAACAAGGAAACATAGCTTTGAATGACACATAGAACTAGAGGATTTAACATATATATTCAAGACATTGCATCTTAAAAACAGCAGAATACACATTCTTTCAGGTGCGCATATTATACTCCCTAGAAGAGATGACATGTTAGGCCATAAAACAAGTCTCAACAAATTATAAAAGACTAGAATTTTACCATGCATCTTTTGACCACACCATTATGACACTAGAAATCAAGCACAAGTAAAAATCTGGAAAGAATGCAAATATACAGAGGCTTAATAACATGCTACTAAACAATGAGTGGGTCAACCAAGACATCAAAGAGGAAATTAAAAAAAATACATGGAGACAGATGAAAATGAAAGCACAATGATCCAAATTCTTTGATGTTACAAAAGATGTTCTGAGAGGGAAGATGATAGCAGTACAGGCATACCTCCAGAAGCAAGAAAAATTAAATAAATAAACAAACAAACAAAAAACTCACCTTACACCTAAAGGATCTAGAAAAAGGACAAACAAAATCCAAATCAGTAGAAAGGAGGAAATAATAAAGATTAAAGCAGAAATAAACAATATAGAAACTTCAAAAACCAATAGAAGAGATCAATGATACCAGTAGATAAACAAATTTGAAATGAACAATGAGAAATAACAGCTAATGTCATGGAAACACAAAGGATTATATGGGATTACTATGAAAAGTTATATTCAATAAATTGGGAAACCTAAAGAAAAGGATAAATCTTTGGAAGCATATAACCTCCTGAACTGGAACCAGAAGGAAGTGGAAAATTTGAACAGACCGATTTCCAGCAATGAAATTGAATAAAGAGAAATCAACAAAAAATCCAATTTATAATTGCCCCCTAAACTATAAAATATCTAGGAATAAACTTAAGCAAGGAGGTAAAAGACCTGTACTCTGAAAACTATAAACAGTGATGAAAAAAATTGAAAACACCAAGGAAAAATCATTCCGTGTTCATAGATTGGGAGAAATCCAATATTGTTAAAATGTCCACACTACCCAAAGTAATCTACAGATTTAAAACAGTTTCTACCAAAATACCAACAACATTCTTTTAAAAGATTTTATTTATTTGAGAGAGAGAGATAGAGAGAAAGCACAAATGGTAGGGGAGGGTAGAGGGACAAAAAGACTCCCTGCTGAGCAGGGAGCACAATACAGGATAGATCCCAGGACCCTGGGATCATGACTGAGCCGAAGGCAGACATTTAGCCAACTGAGCCATCCAGGCCCCCCAACAACATTGTTTACAGAACTAGAAAAAACAATCCTAAAATTTGTTGGGAACCACAACAGACCTGGAACAGCCAAAGAAATTATGAAAAAGTCAAATAAAACTGGAGGTATCATGATTGCAGATGTCAAGCTATATTACAAAGCTATAGTCATCAAGACAGTATGGTACTGACACAAAAATAGACCTATGGAACAGATTAGAAATCCCCCAAATAAATACTTGGTTATATGCTCAATTAATCTTCAACAAAGGAGGCAAGACATTGCCATGGGGAAAAGTTTCAACAAATGGTTTTGAGAAAACTGGACAGCTACATGCAAAAGAATAAAAGTGGACCCCTTTCTTACACCATATACAAAAATACTTTTAAAAATAGATTAAAGACCTAAATGCAAAACTTGAAACCATAAAAATCCTATAGTAAACATGGGCAGCAACCTTTTCAACATTGGCCATAACAACTTTTTTCCAGATATGTCTCCTGGGGAAAGGGACACAAAAGCAAAAATAAACTATTGGGACTATATCAAAATAAAAAGCTTCTGCACAGTGAAGTAAACAATCAATAAAACTAAAAGGCAACCTAGTGAATGGGAGCAGGTATTTGGAAATGACCTATTTGATAAAGGATTAGTATTCAAAATATATAAAGAACTTATAAGGCTCAATGCTCAAAAACCAAATATTCCAATTTATAAATGGGCTGAAGACATGAACAGGCATTTCTCCACAGAAGACACTCAGAAGGCCAACAGACACATGAAAAAAATGTTCATTATCATCTACTCTCAAGGAAATGCAAATTAAAACTACAATGAGATATCAACTCATACTTGTCAGAATGGCTAACATCAAAAACATAAAAAATAAGTGTTGGTGAAGATGGGGAGAAAAAGGAAACCTCGTGCACCCTTGGTGAGAATGTAAACTGGTACAGTCACTGGGGAAAACAGAATGAAGTTTTCTCAAAAAAATTAAAAATAGAACTATTATATAATCCAGTAATCCCACTCCTGGGTATTTTCCCCAAAGAATATGAAAATACTACTTGGCTAAGATATGTGTACCCTATGTTTATGGCAGCATTATTTATTATATCTAAATTATGGAAGCAATCCAAGTATTCATCAATAGATGAACGGCTAAAGAAGTGGGAGAATATATATGTGTGTGTGTATATATATATAGATATAGATATAGATTACATTATGTATCTATATCTATATATTACATTATATATCTATATATATAATATAATACTCAGCCATAAAAAGAATGAAATCTTGCCACTTACAACAACATGAAGGAATCTAAAAAGTAAAATGTTAAGTGAAATAAGTCAGAGAAAGACAAATACATGAATTCATTTGTATGTAGAGTTTAAGAAATGAAACAAATGATCAAAGAAAATGAGACAAACCAAAAAAAAATGACTTTTAATATAGAACAAACTGAAGGTTACCAGAAGGAAGGTGGGTGGAGGATGGGTGGAATTGGTGACCAGGACTAAGAGTACAGTTATCACGATGAGCACTGAGTAATGCATAGAATTGTTAAGTCATTTTATTATACACCTGAAACTAATATAACACTGTATGTTAAATATACTGGAATTCTTTAAAATGTAATTTTAAAAACCAACTATGATTAATATGCTAAGGGCTCCAGTACATAAATTAGACAGCATACAAGAACAGAGAGGCAGAGAGATGGAAATCCTAAGGAAAAAAACAATGCCAAAGATAGTAACAGTGCCAGAAACAAAGAGTGACTTTTTGGGCTCATTAACAGACTGGACATGCAAAAGATCTTGGAGCTTGAGGATGTATAAATAAAAACCTCTAAGAGTAAAAAATATGGGAATAAAGAATGAAAAACTGAACAGAATATCCAAGAATGTGGGACAACTATAAAAGATGTAACATATGTGCAATGGGAATACCAAAGGATAAGAGAGAAAGGAGTAGAAATGAAACTGAAGCAATAATGACTGAGAACTTCTCCAAATTAATGTCACACATCAAACTGCATATCCAGGAAGCTTAGAAAACAAGCAGGATAAATACAAACCCAAAGCAAAACAAACCAAACAAAAAAACCTCATACACATGGCAACCACTAAAAATAGCTAAAAGAAAATATAGTTAATATGTTAAGAAAAAGAGATAACTTGGAACAAAAGAAAAATGCTTAATTAAAAACAACACGATGGAATACTATGCAGCCATCAAAAGAAATGAAATCTTGCCATTTGCGACGACGTGGATGGAACTAGAGCGTATCATGCTTAGTGAAATAAGTCAATCGGAGAAAGACAACTATCATATGATCTCCCTGATATGAGGACATGGAGAAGCAACATGGGGGGGTAGGGGGATAGGAGAAGAATAAATGAAACAAGATGGGATTGGGAGGGAGACAAACCATAAATGACTCTTAATCTCACAAAACAAACTGGGGGTTGCTGGGGGGAGGTGGGATTGGGAGAGGGGGAGCGGGCTATGGACATTGGGGAGGGGAGGCGAACCATAAGAGACTATGGACTCTGAAAAACAACCTGAGGGTTTTGAAGGGTCAGGGGTGGGAGGTTGGGGGAACAGGTGGTGGGTGATGGGGAGGGCACGTTTTGCATGGAGCACTGGGTGTTGTGCAAAAAGAATGAATACTGTTACGCTGAAAAAATTAATAAAAAGGGAAAAAAAAAAAAGAATACAAGAAATATAAAAAAAAAACAAAAAAAAACAACATGACAGAAAAAGAGGGGAAGACAAAAATAGAAAAAATTGGGGTGACAGATAGAAAATAGTAACATGATAAATATTAATACAATTATGTCAGTAATCACCTTGAATGTCAATCATCTAAATATGACAGTAAAAAAATCATCAGAATGGATTAAAAAAAACCCAACTCTATGTAGTCTGTAAGAAAACAACTTTATTTATTTACTTATTTATCTTAAAAAATTTTTAGGTATTTATTTGACAGAGAGAGACACAGCGAGAGAGGGAACACAAGCAGGGGGAGTGGGAGAGGGAGAAGCAGGCCTCCTGCTGAGCAGAGAGCCCCATGCAGGGCTGGATCCCAAGACCCCAGGACCACGACCTGAACAGAAGGCAGATACCCAACCACTGAGCCACCCAGGGGCCTGTGGCTCAGTGGATTAAGCCGCTGCCTTCGGCTCGGGTCATGATCTCAGGGTCCTGGGATCAAGCCCCGCATTGGGCTCTCTGCTCCGCAGGGAGCCTGCTTCCTCCTCTCTCTCTGCCTGCCTCTCTGCCTACTTGTGATCTTTCTCTCTGTCAAATAAATAAATAAAATCTTAAAAAAAAAAAGAAAACAACTTTAAAACATAAAGACATACATAAATTAAAAGTAAGTTAATAAAGAAATATTTAATGCTAATATTGATCAGAAGGAAATGAAGATTATAATACTAATATTAGACTGAACAAACATGGAAGCAAGGGAAGTCAGTCTCCAAGGAAACATAACAGTTCTTAGTGTGTGTGAACTTAATAAACAATCATCAAAATATATGAGGCCAAAATTTATGAGGCAAAAACTGGTAGAAGTACTAAGAGAAATAGATGAATACATTATTTATATTTGGAGACTTCAGCACCCCTTTATCAGAAATGGATAGATCTAGCAGGCAGAAAATCAGTAAGGACACAAATGAAATCAACATTGCTATTAATCACCTGGCTATAATGGACATCCATAGACTATTTCATCTAACAGCAGACAGACATTCTTCTCAAGCTCATATGGAACATTAATCGAGATAGACCACATGCTGGACCAAATACAAACCATGACCAAATGGGATTTATTACAGGTATGCAAGATTGGTTTACCATCTGAAAATCAATTAATGTAATACTTCACAGCAACAGGCTAAATAAAATCACATGATCATATCAAATCATATCAATAGATGCAAAAAAAAGTATTTGACAAAATCCAATACCCATTCATGATAAAAACTCCCTGTAAACTAGGAATAGAGGGGAATTTCCTCAACCTGGTAAAGAATATCTATTAAAAAAACTCTACAGCTAACATTATACTTAATGATGAGAAAATAGAAGCTTTCCCATTAAGATCAGGAATAAAGCAGGGATGTCTCTCTCACCATTCTTTTTCAATACTGCACTAGAAGTATTAGCTAATGCAGTATAATAATGAAAGGAAATTAAAAGTATATAGACAGGGAAGGAAGAAATAAAAATGTCTTGTTTGGCATTATTATCTATGTAAAAAATCCAAATGAATCCATAAAAATATTCTGGAACTAATAAATGATTATTGTAAGGTTTTAAGATATAATATTGATGTACATAAGTCAATAGCTTTCCTATATACCAGCAGCAATTAACAGGTGAAATTTGAAACTGAAAATGTAACATCATTTACATTAGAAATGTCAAAAATGAAATATTTAGATATAAATGTATGAAAAGTACAAATTCTACATGAAGAAACAAAAAAATCTGATGAATCAAAGATGAAATAAAATTAATTTCTGGTCTATCTATGAAAGATATTTTTGAGAGAATGAAGAAAGAAACTATAGATTTAGAGAAAATATTTATAAAAGATATACCTGATAAAGAGCTATTATTCAAAATATATAAAGAACTCTTTTTTTAAAAAATCTTAAAACTCAAGAGGATAATAACCAAAAAAAAAAAAAAAAAAGGCACCTGGGTGGCTCAGTGGATTAAGTCTGCCTTCGGCTCAGGTCATGATCTCCGGGTCCTGGGATTGGGATTGAGTTCCATATCTGGCTCTCTGCTCAGCAGGGAGCCTGCTTCCTCCTCTCTCTCTCTCTGCCTGCCTTTCTGCCTACTTGTGATCTCTCTCTGTCAAATAAATAAATAAAATCTTTAAAAAGAAAAAAAAAAGGAGAGAGACTGAAAATAAACCAATGATCTTAACAGACACCTCACCAAAGAAAAGATATAAATGGCAAATAAACATGAAAAAAAAATGCTGCACATCATATGTCATCAGAAAATGTGAATTATAACAATAAGATACCACTATACACCTATTAGAAAGGCCAAAATCTGGGACATTGACAACAGCAAAGGCTGGCAAGGCTGTGGAGCAACAGGAATTCTCATTTATTCTGGTGGGAATACAAAACAGTGGATTCACTTTGAATGACTATTTGGTGTGTTTTTTTTTTTCTTTCAAGCTGAACATACTCTTCCCACACAACCTAGTCATTACATTACTTGATATTTACTCAAAGCATTCGGAAACTTATACCCCCACAACCCTGTTCTTAAATGTTTAGAGCAACATTATTCATAATTACCAAAACTTAGAAGCAACTAAGATGTTCTTTAGTGGGTGAATGGAGAAACTATGATACATCTAAACCATGGAATATTGTTCAGCACTATAAAGAAATGACTTATCAAGCTATGAAAAGTCACAGAGGAAAGTTAAACGCGTATTACTAAGTGAAAAAAGCCAATATGAAAAAACTATACACTGTATGATTGTAAAGATATTCTGGATAAAGCAAAATTATGGAGACAGTAAAAAAAGATCAGTGGTTGCCAGGAGTTGGGGGACAGATGAATAGGTGAATTACCAGGATTTTAGGGTAGTGAAACAATGCTGTATGATACTACAGTAGTAAATATATATCATTATACATTTGTCCAAACCCCCAGAACATACACCAAGAGTGAACCCTATTGTAAACTGTGGACTTTGGGTGGTAATGATCTGGGGTCCTCAGTTATAACCAATGTACTAATCTGGGTGGGGGGATGTTGATAATGTGGGGAGGGCAAGGAGTAGAAAGGAAATCTCTGTACCTTTCTCTCATATTTGCTTTAAACCTAAAACTGCTCTAAAAATAGTCTTTAAAAAAATTAAGAATGGCTCATATAATTGAAACACTGACTAAATGGGTCCACAACACGTTATTTTCTTTTTTGTTTGTTTTTTTTTTTGTTTTTGTTTTGGGTTTTTTTCCCAAAAATTTTATTGGGGGGAAACTACAAAACATTTACAATACAATGTTTACAGTCACAATTTGTAGTGAACTGATTCCCCAAAATATATTACAACTCAAGTTGACGTATCTTGTTACATTCAAAAACCTACTTCTGTCAAAGTAGTCCTGAGTACATACATACATACTGCTCCAACCGTACCTACGTACAAACTAAAGCTACTGCTCATTCATCCACTGTCCAGGAAAGCATTCCTGCCTTTCTACACACGGGAAAAAAAAATATACAAGTTTTGGAATTTTATGTAATTAAAACAAGGCATATTCATGTACTACACCATTCTTAGTACTAAGAGGTGGCCTCTTTAGATCTATATAAGAAAGTGGTAAATATCTTCTCCTTTTGTGCAGTTGAACCCATCCTACATTCAAATTCTCTCAAGCACTGAGAGAAAAATACTTTTTTGGTTGAGGAAGATTTAAGGCAAGTTCTGGCCCTTTCCAAAGGCACTGTGAGACTAACCCCCCACCTCATTATTGCTACATGTCTTTAAACGCAGAGTATGTCACAGTAGAATTGGTGGGATAAACAAAAAACAAAATTTTGCTTCTTGCTAATTTAAAAAGCTGGAATGACAAAAAGCATGCCACATTTAAGCCTGCTTGCAAAGTATGTGGTCAACTTTTTTTTCTTTAAAGTTGGATGGGCTACACCCATTATACATTCTAAGAAAACTCATAAGATATTCCTCAAACTACTTCCACAGCATCAGGATAGATTTCTGTAAAGAAATCATGCAATCTTTCAAAACAAGGAAAGAAATTAATGAAATAAATATTACATACAATCTCTTAAATTAAGATTTTTTTACTCATTTACAATAAAATAACCAAGTGAAGTTACAAAAGGCATATATTACTGTGAAAAGAACATACACTCCACATTTTGGCGATTAATAATGGCAATCATAATTTAACATAATAAAAGAATATATATCTATTGCTTTTCATCATACTTGATAAATACAGTATGAACAAAAATTTCAGTGTATACTTTTCACAAAATAATAAATAGGTTAAATAGTTTTTTTCATATTGAGTTGGGGTGCAGTGGTGTGAATCAACTCAAAACAGCTAAAAATTCAGCAGTTATTCCCCCAAATGATTAGGAACTAAGCTCTGCCCAAGGCTTCCAGAAAGAGCAGAGAAAATGGTTCTAAAATTAAACATCCACTAAGTGATGGCAAAAAAACAGTAACCAGTAGGAAACTTTGGAATGCACGTTTGTTTTTGTTTTTTTTTCCAGACATAAAGAATTTTGTGTCAAACAAAAACCTGTGGAGCGGAGGACTACAATCAAGGCATATTCCTGATAGAATATTGGATTCCAGAAGCTTAGAGGTTTAGCAAGGTGGTGGCTGGCTGTTTGTTTACACTGGTCTGAAGACAAACGACAATTAAGAACTTCTCTCACATAAGAGTTCCCACATCTGGACTGTAACTAATGCTTTTCAAGTGAAGATACGGAATGGTGGTTGGTAGCTGCTGGTGCTGGGTTGATTTTTTTTCCCCCAAAAGTCCCAAACTCTTAGGAGACCTAAAAAAGTTTTAAGTGTTTGGTATCTTGTTCTGTTCGCATCACACCTACCCTGTTGTGAGTATTTTGTTCATCAATACAAAAGTTCATTGCCTTTTTTTTTTTTGCTCAACAAGAATGAAACTTCATAATAATAATAAAAATAATAAATAAAAAAAAAGAGAGAAAACCGAAAGGGGAGGGGTGGGGCCCCTCCCGGCACACAAGTTCGAGTCCAAGTGCTCGGTGGGGCCCGCAGACTCTGCTCATGGCCTGTCACCCCCCACTCCAGCGTCCCTCCCTGCCCGTAACAAGGACTCCAGGTGGCAGGGGCGCCCTCCAACAACCGACAGAACAGCCTTCCCCCTTCCTCCTCCTCCTCGCTGGAGCCCTCTTGCCTCAATCGTCAGAGATGGGCAGGCGGCGGCCAGGGTCGAGGCTGGGGGACTCGGAGCCGCTGAGACTGCCCGAGCTGAGTGAGCCGCTCAAGTATCTGTCAGGGTCCGACAGCGAGTCCGGGGTGCTAGGGGACGCGTCGAAGACGGGCAAATCAGACAGGCGGCGCGGCAGCTGGAAGTTGAAGGGCGGCGAGGGCGGCGCGGTGGCACTGGCAGGGAGGGGCGCGCTGGGCGGCGCCGGGGGCTGCACGGGGGTACCAGGCCCTGCTGCTGCTGCTGCTGGCTGGCTGCGATAATAGGCAGCGGCCACGGAGGCGAAGTTGTGGGTCTGGATGCCAAGCGGCGTGATGAAGCTGCTCAGTTCCGGGCCAAACGCAAAGGCGTTGTTAGCGCACGAGGCGGACCGGCAGGCTGCGCACCGAGCGCCGGGTGCCAGCAGGTCCTCCGCGCCCCCTGTGCGGTACAGCAATGCCGCCGAGGGCCGCAGCCGCCGCCGAGGCACAGCAAGTCCGAGCGCCTGAGGGCGTGGAGGCTGCGGAGGCGCATGAGCAGGACAGAGCGGAAGAGGAGCAGGACGAAGCGGCAGAGGAGCAGGAGGAGGCTGAGGAGCAAGAGGGTGGCGGCGGCGGTGCGCGACGTGGGCTGTTGAGCAGCAGCGGCGACTCGAGGCCCCCCGGGGACTGGTAGTGGCCCGACGGAAAGCCTGAGAAGCTGAGGCTGTGATGCAGCTTGGGCAGCGGCTTCCGGGGGAAGCCGAGGTGCAGCGCGTCCCGCACGCTTAAGGCGCGCAGGTCCCCAGAGGCGCCCCCAGACGGCGCTGGCCGCCGCTCGTCTGCGTTGTGGATGAAGTGGCAGCGCGGCCAGTAGAGGCAGAAGCTGATGGTGTAGAAGGTGTGGCACAACTCGGTCTTGTACTTGCAGTGCCGGGTCAGGCTGGGTAGCTCCTGGAAGCAGTGCGCGAACTGGCACTTCTCGCTGTAGTTGCACGTGCAGCTCTCCTGGAAGGGCCGGCACAGCTCAGTCTTGTGGAGCATCGAGTTAATCTGGGAGCCGCCACCCCTGTGCTGCTGCTGCTGCTGGTGCTGCTGCGCTGGTGCTGCTGCTGGTGCTGGTGCTGGTGCTGGTGCTGCTGCTGCTGCTGCTGCTGCTGCTAGTGCAAGAGGTGCTGGTGCAAGAGGTGCTGGCTGTGCTTGCCCTTGCTGAAGGAGCGGTACTGAAATTTGTTCTCCTTGTTAAGCAGGGCCGTGCCTCCGCCCCCTGACAACTCCTTGAAGGTCCTGTAGGAGGCGGGGCCGCCCGCCGCCCAGCTGCCATAGTTGCTGCGGTTAGCCCCGCCCAGGAACTTGGGCGAGCAGCTGCTGGGCGGAGAAAGCAGGTCGTGAAGCCCGAGCTAGGGGCAGCGGCCACGGGGGTCCCCACCGGCTTCTTGTCCAGCATGTTCAGATTGAGATTGGCCAGGGATTTCTCCGTCTTGCACAGGAAGTCGATATCGTAGAAGGCAGACAGAAGTGTCATCGACATGTTTCTGGATCTTGTAATGGTCGGAGTTGCAGGCACGGAGGTCCGGAGGAGCCCTCCGGGCGGCAAGGCCGGCTGGAGCTACGACGAAGAACGGGTGACCGGCGGGGGAGGGACCGAAAGTTTGCCGGGGGACGAGACAAGAGGGAAAGGGAAGCAGCGCGGCCTGATTTGAGGGTGCCCGGGGGTGCGGAGTGGGGGGAAAGAGGAGAGAGAAAAAAGAGCGCTCCTCCACTCCCCGGGGATGCTCGGCCCGCCCCCCACCACCAACCCGTGCGCGGAGCCGGCGACAGTTCCCAGACTGCTGGACCACAGCACGTTATTTTCATTTGTCATTTCATTTGTTTTCATTAACTTTAATCTAAATAAATGAGTTGGTGCCTAAAAATAAATGTCACACCACAAGGAAAACTGGTGTGAATCTTACCAGAGCTGCCGTTATGTGAAGCTCTTAGTATTTGGTTTAGAAGTTGGAAGCAAGGTAATATGGAAGGTAGAAATTCATTTAATTGATATTTATTGAGAACTAAGTTTGTGTTGGACACTGTACTAAGCTTTGAAATCAGCAGTAAATAAGGAAGATATAGTTCCTGCTCTCATGGATCATAAGTAATATATATTCAGTAGACCTATTTTCCCTTTTCTTAGAATGAAGAGTAGGGCAAATGATGGAATGAGGGCTTTAAACTAAGTCATAGAGAGTACTCTACCACAGTTTTCTAATTAAAGTATAAATGAATAACCTTAAGCAACCAAAATAGGAATCTGAACTTTAAAAATGATGATTTGACTCCAATTTTAACCAAAATTGTGAGTCAGAATAATCCCATAGGATATTTTCAATAATTAATGGCTCTGATGCTCATTAGGGTATCTTCCTTTTCCTTCTCCCCCTACTATCATTTCCCCTTATTAAAAAGAAAGTAAAACGAAACCAAAAATCTCTCAACAAATATTAGTAGTCAACATCTTAATTATTGGCTTGATTTTCAGCTTTCAAAAACTCAGTGATGTGTGATTATAAAAATCTCAGACCCCATAGTCCTGAGCAGTTGCCAGTTTGCATCACTAAAGACTCCTTATTGCCTCAGCAAGTGTCCATCCAAGTCATTCAGCACCAGGCCAATGGTAAAGAATCTGTCTTTTAATTCCACCTCTGATTTCCAGCAGATTCAAAGTTTCCTGAAACCCATTAAAACCCCAGAAGGGGGCACCTGGGTGGCTCAGTGGGTTAAAGCCTCTGCCTTCAGCTCAGGTCATGATCCCAGGGTCCTGGGATCAAGACCCACATCGGGCTCTCTGCTCAGTGGAGAGCCTGCTTCCTCCTCTCTTTCTCTCTCTGCCTGCCTCTCTGCCTACTTGTGATCTATATCTGTCAAATTAAAAAAAAAAAAATCTTTAAAACCCCAGAAGGATAGGCTCATGCATGGAGTGCTCCTTCCTGCTGTTAATCTCAGTACCAGAAAAGACATGTTGCCAGCAGTGGAATATCAAGCAGGAGATTTCTGGAGAATCAGTCTAATATTACTCCATATTTACCACTCCTTCCCTGGAATTGAAAATGTCTGGATTCCTGGGGGAAGACACTGTTACTCAGAACTTTGAAACTCAGGTCAGGGTCAACAGATATGGACTGCACCATTCCCCAAACAAAAGGAATATTAAGCCCTAAAGTCAAATCTCATACCGTGCTCATATTTAATATCACTTCACTTAAAGTGGAGCACAGATTTACACCTTTGAGCTGTCTCCCAACTCCACTTCGTATTCTTATATAGTTTGTACACTCTGCTTCCTCAATCAAAGTCTCTCCCCATGCTTGGACCACCAACTATTACTCTATGTAATTAGTAGATATACCCTTGCCCTCAACTTCCACCTTAAATGTTCCCAATTTAGATGGTATTGCAATCCCAAAGAGCAAATGTGAGCACCCTGAGATATTGGGCCACGAGTAGTTTCACTGGGAGAAGGACGCTTCTGATCCCCTGTACTCCTGGAAAATGAAGCAGCAGTTAGATTCACCTAGAAGCCACACAAGTTCGACTGCCTGCTAGACACTTCAGTCTTGCACACTGACTGACTCACAGGAATACTTAAGTGTCTGGGCAGCTTTATGCCTGTTTTGGTAGGATGATTTTTGGATTCGGTTTCAGGATAACATAATATTATGAAATAAAATGGAAATCTTGTCATACTAGTAAATTTATAAAACTAGGATAGATTTTTCTAAAGTCATATTCGCTTTTATTATAATAATCTATCCTCATATTTAAAAATAATGTCAATTATTATTAAAATATTATGTGATTCTATAGCTTATTGACACAGAAACGTAAGCCCTCAGACAACTTACAGCCCTCATACAGTAGTCATTTCAAGTCAACCAGGTGAGTTGAAGCTTACAGGTTTCTGTGACTCTTGAAATGAATTCATCAAGAAATTTACATTTCATTCTCTGGGTTTCCCTATTGTAATTTTGTGCATAGAAATCAAACGACTTGGTTATCTAGAAGCCCCAGAATATGCCGATCTCAATTTTTTGAGATAATGACCGAAACAAAACATTTAAAACCCTTTTTGAGACTTCTAGACTCATTGAGAATATATGTATGGATCCTTGCAAATTTTAAGAACCTTTCCATAGTTTATTTCTGCACAATCAAGAGCTCCATCTATCCTTGTCAGGATTGAGAGATTCCCATAACATGCCAGACTGATCCACAATCTTGATTGGATGCATGTTCTTACAAATCTTTTACAATTACCAGCTATAAACTTTACTGAAAGGTCTTTTTTCTGGCAGGATATGCTACTATTTAAAACATTACATAAAATACTGCTGCCTTTTTCTGATATTTAGCAATCCTACTCCCACCATCTATGTTAATCTTTGTTACATTATAATTATAGTTAAAATATAATAAAATCCAGTCAAAAATTAACACTAAATAAATCAAAATCCGGGCAAGGTTTTCAAAATGGAAGTTGATAATCTGGCTATAAAATTTGTATGATATTGGGAGGGAGACAAACCATAAATGACTCTTAATCTCACAAAACAAACTGGGGGTTGCTGGGGGGAGGTGGGGTTGGGAGAGGGGTAGGGGGTTATGGACATTGGGGAGGGTATGTGCTATTGTGAGTGCTGTGAAGTGTGTAAACCTGGCGATTCACAGACCTGTACCCCTGGGGATAAAAATACATTATATATTTATTAAAAAAAAAATTGGAAGGGGAGGCGAACCATAAGAGACTATGGACTCTGAAAAACAACCTGAGGGTTTTGAAGGGTCAGGGGTGGGAGGTTGGGGGAACAGGTGGTGGGTAATGGGGAGGGCACGTTTTGCATGGAGCACTGGGTGTTGTGAAAAAACAATGAATACTGTTACGTGGAAAAAATAAATAAATTAAAAAAAAATTTGTATGATATGCAAAAGGCCAAGAAATGGCATTCTTAGAGAAGAATTAAATAAGAGAAAGTATTATACAGATACCAAAACTTAATATAAAGCTATAAGAAGACAGTAAGAGTGAAACAAGAATAGAAAATAAACCAATAGAAAAGAAGTGTCCAAAAACAGACCCACGCATAAAAGGACACATCATCTATACAAAGGAAGTACTAAAGATTAGTGATAAAAATTAGTGTTGGTGCTAGGTCAATTATACAACCATATGTAAAAGGTAAATCTTGATATCTGTCTTATACCACCTACAAAAATCTATTCCTGAAAGAATTAGCTTGGAATTGTAAAAAATAAATGTTTTATAAGATAAATTATTTTTATAACCTTGAGGTAGGAGAGGTAGGAAATGATTTCTTACCTTTTTTTTAAGATTTATCTACTTATTTGAAAAAAGGGAAGGGCAGAGGGAGAGAAGCAGACTCCCTCTTAATCATGTGGAACCCACACAGGGCTCAATCCTATGACCCTGAGATCATGACCTGAGCCAAAACCCAGAGCTGGATGCTTTTTTTAAAAAAAAAAAAAGATGTTATTATTTTGAGAGAGAGAGAGAGAGGCATGAGGTGAGGAGGGGCAGAGTGAGAGTGAGAATCTCAAGCAGATCTAAAGTCTGAGTGCTGAGTGCAGAGTCCAATGCAGGGCTTGATCTCACAACCCTGAGACCATGACCTAAACTGAATTCAAGAGTTGGGTACTTAAACAATTTAACCACCCAGGCACCCTAGAAATGTCTTCTTGAACAGATTTTAAAAAGCAATAGCTATAAATGAGGAGACTGATAGACTAGACTACATTCAAATCAAGGATTTTTTAATCAAAGACACCATGGTGAGAGTGAAGAGGCAAGTAACAGTGTGAGTAAATATATGCAACACATATAACTGACAAAGGTCTCACATTCAGAATATGTAAAAACCTCCTAAAACTTAATAAGAAAAAGTCAAATGATCCAAGAGGAAAATGAATAGAAGATCTGAAATGGTAATTTGCAAAAGAAAGTATGTGAGTGATATTTACTTTCATTAATAAATATATCAGAGCAAATGAAAATCACAATAATGAGGCACCACCACACATACAACACTAGCTAAAATTGAAAAGACTGACAACCCTCAATGTTCACATGGATGCGGAGCAACAACTCATTTGCTGCAGGAGGAAGCACACTGAGTTTGGTGGTGTATTCTAGATCTAAAAATTAGCATACCCTGGAACAGCTGGGAAGATGACAAGAATAGGAGGGCCCTAAGCACACCTAAACCCATAGATAATACTAAATAACACTTGCGTCAATGTAAATAGCCCAGAAAATGACTCCAAGACTGGCAAAACAAACCCCACTAAACTAAGTGTAGAAGAGAGGCCAAATGGAAGAGCATAGGAAGGGCAGAGACATGGTTCCTAAACAGTCCCTTGGGATTATCCACAGCTGGAAGGGATGTCACAGGTAAAGAGAGGAGAGAGAAACAGGCCCTCACACTGGGGAACCTGAAAGGGCAAGACGAATCACCATAATATTTGGCTTAGAAAACCAGAGGGGTCAAATTTTATAAGTACTTATAATCAGTGGGACTTTAACCTGGGATTTAAAAAAATCAGTGGGCTTGGCTCTGGGAAAGATGGGAGGTCCATAGCAAAGAATCCCTACCCTTAAAGAGACAACACAACAAATAGTTCCACAAGATACAGCATAGAAGTAGCAGCTTGAAAAACGTGTGAAGCATATGGGGTGAGAGAGTTGTTTACTCATCTCAGAGCATGTCCGAGAGGGATTAGGTCACTGGCAGAATCCTGCAGGAACAAAGGAAATGGCAGGCACCATTTCCATCCCCATGTCTCCCAGCATAAACACACAGCCACCTCACTACCTAACTTGATTAACAGTGTGCCCCACTCCCTTCATCCAGGTGGGCCTCTGTCCCAGCACTGCAGATACCCTCCCCTAGAAGACACGTGTGAAGACCTTGCAAATAAGCATGCATCCTGCTTCCGTGCACACTGCAGATCTGTCTCCTCCAATACGTCTTGGCCAGAGACCAACCAAAGCAGTATCACAAAACTGGCAATGTGCAAGCAGCCTTGACAAGAGCCAGCACCCCTCCATACTGAGTCCTTCCAAGGAAGAGTGAAAGATAACTACACACAACAGTAAGACCACCCAACCCAGAAGTGGGCTGGTAGCAAACAGCTGGTCTGAATGTAGCCCCACCCACTAATGAAAGCTTCTCAGGGGAAAATACCCTGCAATTTTGTGCTATTATATCTCTGACAAACAACTGGGGTGACTCAACTTCAGCCCAAGGTGGCCCCAGACTAGCCTACTAACACCACAGGGACTGAAACATGCCCACAATAAGCAAAGAGAGCCATTACAGACAACTGGACTAAAGGAAAATTGACTCAGCCATAACATCAGGGTACATACAACACACATAGGAAACACGCCTGAAGTATCAGGTTCTGGTGAACAAGGGACAGGACACTGCAGGGCACCATAGGAACTCTTCTTCATAAGGACACTATTTTAAAGAGAAGGGGACATAGCTAACTTTCTTAATACCTAGAAACATACATAGAGAGTTAGACAAAATGAGGAGAGAGAAAAAATATCAAAGAGGACAAAATCACAGCAAGAGAGCTAAATGAAATAGGGATGAGTAATATATCTGATAGAGAATTTAAAGTAATGATCATGAAGATACTGGGTTTGAGAAAAGAGTGGAGGACATCAGCAAGACCCTCACCAAACAGATAAAGAAGAACCAATCAGAGATGAAGAGCACAATAAATGGAGTTCAAAGTACACTAGATAGGATAACTATCAGACTAGAGGAAGCAGAAGAATGAATTAATGGTCTCAGGACAGAGTACAGGAAAATAAGCAAGCTGAGCAGGTGAAAAAAAAAAAAGAAAATGGACAAAAATGAGAATAGACTTAGGGAATCCAGTGACACCAGGAAACATAATGTCATTGACATTATAGAGATCCCAGAAGGAGAAGAGAGAGAAAAGGGGGCAGAAAATTTATTTGAGGAAATAATAGCTGAAAACTTCCTGAATATGGGGAAGGAAAAAAAATCCAGACTGAGAAGGCACAGAGATGGCTCAATAAAGTCAACCAAAAGAGGTCCACACCAAGACACACAGTAATTAAAACTGCTAAAAGGTAGTAGTAAAGAGAGAATTTTTTAAAGCAGCAAGAGAAACCAGTCCCATACAATGGAAACCCTGTTAGGTTGTCAGCCTGATTTTTTGTAAAGAGTTTATTTATTTATTTGAGAGAGATACAGATAGTGAGAGGGAGCAGGAGTGGGGAGGAGAGAGAGAAGTGTGCTCCTGCTGAGCAGGGAACCCAATGCAGGATTCCATCCCAGGACCCTGAGATCTGCTGAAGGCAGATGCTTAATGACTGACGACAGGTGCCCCTGTAAGCCTGATTTTTCAGCAGAAAATTTGCAAGCCAGAAATGAGTGGCATGATATATTCAAAATGCTGGGGGAAAAAACCCCCCAAAAAACAAAAAAACACCTTGCAACTTAAAATAGTGTATCGAGCAAAGCTATCATTCAGAATAGAAGGAGAAATAATTTCCCAGATAAAAATTGAATGAGTTCATGACACTAAAACAATCCAACAAGAAATGTTGAAGGTGACTCTTCTAGTGGGAAGGAAAGGTCGTAAGTTAAGAAAAGCAGGAAGCACAAAAGCAGGAAAAGTAAGCATATTTGTAAAAATTAATCAAAGGAGTCACAAAAGAAAAGGATGTAAAGTACGGCATTAAATACCTAAAACACGACAGGGAGATGAGGCAAAAATGGGTTCAGACTTAAGCAAACATCAACTTAATATAGACTGCTATATGCAGATGTTATATACAAACCTCTTGGTAAGGCAAAATCAAAGAACTATAATAGATATACAAAAAGTAAGGAGAGATAATCCAAGTAAATCACTAAAGAGAGGCAAATTATTATGAGAGAAGAGAACAAGGAAGAAAGGAACAAAGAAGTTCTATAAAAACAACCATAAAATGAGCAACAAAATGGCAGTAAGTACATACCTGCGAATAATTATTATTAATGTAAATAAACTAAATGCATCAATCAAAAGACGTAGGGTGATGGAATGGAAAACAAATAAAAAAACACCTACACGCTGCCTACAAGAGACTCATTTCATATACCTAAAGATACACACAAACTGAAAGGATGGACAAATATTCATCATGCAAATAAGTGTGAAAAGAAAGCCACAGTAGAGAATCTTATAGCGAATGAAGCAGACTTTAAAACAAAGATGATAATAAGAAATAAAATAGGGCACTACTTGATAATATAGAGGAAAACCCAACAAGAAGGTATAGCAAATGTAAATATTTATGCCCTCAACACAAGAATAAACAAATGCATAATATGGTTAATAACAAACATAAAGGTAGTAATCGGTAATAAATCGATTATAGTAGAGGGATTTAACACCCCACTTACATCTTTGGAGAGATCATCCAAACAGAAATTCAACATGGAAACAGGGAACTGAATCACACATTGGACCAGTGGATTTAACAGATACGCTCAGAACATTTCATGCTAAAACAGCAGAATACACATTCTTTTCAAGTGCACATAGAATATTCACCAGAATATATCATATATTAGCCCACAAAATAAGTCTCAACAAATTCAAAAATATCAGTCATACCATGCATATTTTCTGACCATAATGCTATGAAACTAGAAATCAACCACAAGAAAAAAATCTAGAAAGAGCACAGACGTATCAAGGTTAAGCAACAAGCTATGAAACAATGAATGAATCAACCAAGAAATCAAAGAGGAAATAAAAAATTTCATGGAGACAAAGAAAATGAAAACACAATGGTCCAAAATCTTTAGGATGCAGCACAAGATGTTCTAAGAGGGAAGTTTATAGCAATACAGGCATACCTCAAGAAGCAAGAAAAATCTCAAATAAACAACCTAATCTTACAATCTAGAAAAAGGAGAACAAAATTGAAAACAAGTAGAAGAAAGGAAACTGTCAAGATTAGACCAGAAATAAACAAAATAGAAACTGAAAACAAACAAACAAACAAACAAAACAATAGCACAGATCAATGAAACCAGGAGCTGGTTCTTTGAAAAGTTCAACAAAATTGATAAAACTTTAGTCAGATTCATCACAAAAAAAAAAAGAAAGAAAGAAAGAGAGACAGATAGAGATACAGAGAGATGAGAAAGAGAGAGAGAGAAAATCAAAGTGAAAGAGAAGAAATAACAACCAACACCACAGAAATACAAAGGATTATAAGAGAATATTATGAGAGAAAATTACATGCCTAGACATTGGACAACCTAGAAGAAGTGGGTAAATTTCTAGAAACATACAACCTCCCTAAACTGAATCTGGAAGAGATAGAAAATTGGAATAGATCAATTTCCAGCAATGAAAGAATAAGTAATTAAAAACTCCCAATAAACAAAAGTTCAGAACCAGAGAGATTCATAAGTGAATTCTACCAAATATTTCAATACTTGCAAATCAAACAACATGATACATCACATCAATAAGAGAAAGAACACAAATCATATGATCAATTTAATAGATGCAGAAAAAAACATTTGAAAAAATACATCCAATCATGATAGAAAGCTTGTAGGTTTAGAGAAAACATATCTCAAAAAA
Organism: Meles meles; assembly: GCF_922984935.1. Lineage (NCBI taxonomy): Eukaryota > Metazoa > Chordata > Mammalia > Carnivora > Mustelidae > Meles > Meles meles. The sequence continues at coordinate 83,490,603 of NC_060066.1, forward strand.
GTCTATAAATGAAAAACACATCACTTACCTCGGAGTCAATGGTGAAAAACAGAAAGATTTCCCTCTAAGGTCAGGAACAACAGAAGTATGTGTATTCTCACCACTCCTTCAACCTAATACTGGAAGTTATACCCAAGCAATCAGACAACAAAAAGAAATAAGAGGTGTATAATTGGTGAAGAAGAAATAGAACTTCCACCATTTAACAGAGGACATGATACTATATACAGAAAACCCTAAAGATGTCACAAAAAAACATTAGAACAGATAAATGAATTCAGTAAAGTCGCAGGATAAAAAAAAATCAATATACAGATATCCACTGCATTTCTATACACTGGTCATGAATCAAAAGAGAAATTAAGAAAACGATCCTATTTACAATTGCCCCAAATTAATAAAATACCTAGGAATAAACTTAACCAAGGAGTTCAAAGACCTGTACTGAGAACTATAAAACACTGTTAAAAGAAATTAAAGAAAACAGAAACAAATGGAAGTCATTCCATGCTTATGGATTGGAAGAACAAATATTACTAACATGTCCATACCACCCAAAGCAATCTAGAGATTTAATGCAATTCCTATCACAATGCCAACAGCATTTTTCACAGAACTAGAACAAACAAACCTAAAATTTGTTTGGAATTCCCACAGACCCCAAATAATCAAAGCAATCATGAAAAAAATAAATAAATAAAACAAAGCTGGAGGTAACACATTTCCAGTTTCAAGCTATATTACAAAGCTGTAGTCATCAAAATAGTATGGTACTGGCACAAAAACAGAGAGGATCAATAGAACAGAATGGAAAGCCTAGAAATACATCTATAATTATATGGTAAATTAATTTATGACAAAAGAGGCAACAGTATGCAATGGAAAAAGATAGCCTCTTCAACAATGGTTTTTGGAAAACTGGACAGCTACATGCAAAAGAATGAAACTGGACCACTTTCTTACACCATACACAAAAGTAAACTCAAAATGGAGTAAAGACCTATTTGTGAGATCTGAAACCATAAAAACCCTAGAAGAGAGCACAGGCAATAGTTTCTCTGATATTGGCCATTGCAACTTTTTTTTCTAGATATGTCTCCTGAGGCAAGGGAAGCAAAAGCAAAATAAAGTATTGGGACTACATAAAACAAAACAAAAGAAAACAAAACAAAAACCTGCTACACAGCAAAGGAAACAATACAACTAAAAGATAACCTACTGAATAGGTAAAGATATTTGCAAATGACATAGCTGATAAAGGCTTAGTATCCAAAATATACAAAGAACTATACAACTCAACACCAAATAATACAACTTAAAATGGGCAGAAGACAGGAACAGCCATTTCTCCAAAGACGACATCCAAAGGGCTAACAGATACATGACGAGATGCTCAACATCATTCATCATCAGAGAAATGCAAATCAACATCACAATTACACCTCACACCTGTCAGAATGTCTAACATCAAAAAATAAGAAACAGTGTTGGCAAGGATATGGAGAGAAAAGTACTCTCATCTACTGTTAGGAGGAATGTAAACTGGTATAGCCACTGTGGAAGACAGTATGAAGGTTCCTTAAAAAATTAAAAATAGAACTACCTTTGATCCATAATTCCACTTCTGGTATTTCATATTCCAAAGAATATGAAAACCCTAACTTGAAAGGATCTATGCACCCCTATGTTTATTGGAGCATTATTTACAATAGCAAAATTATGGAAGTGTGCATTGGTAGATGGATGAACAAAGAAGGCGTGCTTTATACATATAATTGCATATTATTCAGGGATAAAAAAGAATGAAATATTGCCATTTGTAACAATATAGATGGATCTAGAGTATATAATGCTAAGTAAAATAAGTCAGCCAGAAAAAGATAAATACCATATGATTTCACTGGTACATGGTAATTTAAGAAACAATATAAATGAACAAAGGGGAAAAAAGGACAAAAAAAAATACTCTTGGGCACCTGGGTGGCTCAGTTGATTAAATATCATGATCCCCACATTGTGCTCCTTGCTTGGCAGGGAGCCTGCTTCTCCCTCTCCCTTCTGCGTCTGCCTGCTGCTCCCCCGTCTTGTGCTCTCTGTCAAATAAACAAAATCTTTAAGAACAAACAAACAAACAAAAAACAGACTCAACTATAGAGAAAAAAATAGATGGTTACCATAGGGTAGTTGGCTGTTGGGATGGGTGAAATAAGTGATGCGGAAAAAAGTACACCTATTTTGGTGAGTACCGAATAATATATGGAATTGTCAAATCACTAATTATACACCTAAAACAAATATAACACTGTGTATTAACTGCAATGGAATTAAAATTTAAAGAAAATTATTATATCTTAGTATTCAGTTATTCTACTCTTTTGGTAATGGAAAACAAGGCATAGGTACCCCAAAAGTATGCATGTACAAGAATGTGTGTGTTCTTCTTTGTCTTAGAGAAAAAATACCTTGAAAACTGAATGAGACTTCTGTTTTCCAACTTGGAAGTCATCACTTCCAAGAAGAATGAAGCTGAATGAATAGAACACCAATGACTTTTTCTTAGATTCATCCAAGAGTTGTGTCACAAGGTCGACCAATGCCTCCCAAATTGGTGACAGGTGAATATAGAGAATCACAGCTTACTGGGAACAAAAGCCCTGGAGAAGCTGGCTGCTGGAGTCAACCAAGGTAGGAAAAATTAAATTATAATCAACAAATCCCTGGAAGATCAATATGCACAATGATGGAGAGTTAAAAATTAGGACTGGGAGTCTTAGGGGCCCCACACTTCCATGAGTTACCTCTATGAATCCCATCAGGAGCTCTAACTGAAGATCAGGCAGCTTTCTTTGGGGAAAGGAGAATTAACCATTCTGAAATATGCCAAGAGCATTTTGTACTTCTTAACACAAGCCTACCCTCAAAGGAAACTATTTCACCAGAACCTAACCACTTTGGGTTTTCCAGAGACTTGACAGTACTGGGGGAAGAGAATTATTGAACTCCAGTTTCCTCTAGTCCTCCTGTCTCACCTAAGCAGAGATGGGAAGTGGCTCAGAAGCACTTGGGAAGGTCAAAGCCCAGTGGCATAGGATCACTAAAAGATTGAGACCTAATCATGAGACTATAAAACATTTCTCCTCACCCCAGTCCTTACCACCACCTCAATAATGCTCCTGCACAAAAGATTACAAAGAGAAGACTATAAGCCTTAGTCCTATTTTAAGAAATTTCAAGGAAAAGACAAAGAATGTGAGGGATTAAAAATAAAAAAAGTGACACCGATGAAATTTTGGCCTTTAATACTTAACAGCTACAGCAAATAGCAAACACAGCTCAACTCCTAGCCAAGGAAACATAAAAACTTCTGCTCACGGCTTATTCACATAGATCATTTTCCTGAGAACATTGTGTCCAGGTTTCAACAAAAATTTAAAAGTCATGCTAAAAACAAACAAACAACAACAACAACAAAACATAAAACAAAAAAACACAGCCTAAACAGATAGAGCTGTCAGAACCAGACTCAGATATGGCAGAATTTTGGAATTTTCAAACTGGAAATTTAAATTAGCTATAATTAATAAAATAAGGGCTTCATGGGGAAAAGAGGACAACATGCAAATATAAGTAAGTAACGTAAGTGGAGAGATAAACTCTCTGAAAGAGAATCCAAAGAAAACAGCAGAAATCAGAAACACTGTTACAGAAATGCAAAATAAATTTGAGGGGCTCATAATTGGACTAGACATAGCCAGGAAAAGAATCAGTGAACTCAAAGATACATCAATAGAAATTTCCCAAATTAAAAAGCAAAGAGAAAAAAATAGTGAAAGAAACAGAACAGAGTATTCATGAATTGTGGAATGATTAAAAAATGTAGAACACAATGGGTAATGAGAATACCAAAAAGAGAAGAAGGAAAGGAACAGAAAAAATACTTAAAGGAATGGCTGAGAAGTTTCCAAAATAAATGACATACACCAATCCATAGATCCAGGAAACCTGGAGAACACTAAGTAGGCAAATATTAAAAAATCTATATTTAGGCATATTTTATTCAAACTTCATAAAATCAAAGACAAAGAGAAAATCTTGAATGAAGCTGGGGGTGAGGAAGAATGCCTACATACAGAGGGACAAGAATAAGAATTACATCAGACTTCTCTTCAGAAACCATGCAAGAAAGCATGAAAAAACCACCAACCTAAAAACCTATTTCCAGCAAAATTATCCTTCAAAAGTAAACAAGAAATAAAAATTTTCTGAAACAAATAAAAATTAAGGGAATTTGTTGCCAGTAGTTCTGCCAAGCAAGAAATGTTAAGAGAAGTTCTTCAGAGAGGAGGAAAATGATATAGGTCAGAAACATTTTTGTGGTAAAGATTTATCTACTTATTTGAGAGAAAGAGAGAGAGAGAGAGACAGAGCAGCAAGGAGGGCAGAGGGAGAGGGAGAGAGAGTTTTAAGCAGACTCTATGAAGAACGCAGGACCTGACACAGGGCTCAGTCTCATGACTCTCAGGACCTGAGCCTGATCACAAGAGTTGAACACTTAACCAAGTGTACTACCCAGGTGCCCTAAAAACTCCTTTCTACATAAAGGAGAATATTAGAGAAGGAATAAATGAAGACCCTTCTCGGTTCCCTCCCTGAGGTAATGGCACCACATCCAGCACCTGGACCCTCCTAATATATGCTGAATAATATGGACATGGAGCACCATGGATTGTTGACTAAAAGAAAAAATAGAAGACTTATGCCCCTGACTCATGCTGAAGATACTGAAATGAACATGGTGAGTTCTCAGACTCCAAGAAGAATCTACTCTGCAGGAACTGGGTAAAACTGTCAATGAAAAATGAAAATATGATGAAAGTTATTTTACTTTCCTTTATAAATGTGAATAATTTTTGTCTTATGCAAAAGAACATTTTGTTATAGCATTGTAATCCTAGTTAAATTGTGGCATTATTTTGAGATCAATCATTAAGAATTTAAAGAAAAGGGAATTGAGTATTTATACTGTGGACACTATGAACCCTTTAAAAGCCAAATATTAGTTTTGAACTGGTCATTTGTGGCTAAAATTAATTAGAATGGTATAGAAGTCTTTAGACAATAGTAAATTGTAGTTTGTTGATATTAATACTATTGTTATAAAACCAGCTCAAGAAAGTGATGGCTAGCGTTCTCTAAGACAAATGCAAATGAGAACTAATTCAACACTTAAAAGCAACTCAGAAAATAAAACAGTAAGTGCTTCCCTATTAAATACTTTTATTGCATTTATTTCTATAGAACCATCTCCCCTCTCCCATAAACATGCAAAAGAAAGGAAGAACAGGTGAAGGGAGAAGTACCCTGGGAAAAATAGTCCACCGTCTGAAGTTTCACCCAGCTGGTGGTAAATGATTGACTTGCAGCTAGTGCTGGCTGGCCCAATAGGCTCCTGTCAGTTCTTTAAACTTAAGTTTAGCAGTTCTTTTAGATACAATGCTTTTGAATTTCATGGGTTGCTGGATACCTTAATTTGAGCTCCATGGCGAGAAAGCAACAATCTGCACACCTCCATCCTCTACTGCTCAAATTATGGGAGAGGGGAGATGGTTCTATAGAAATAAGTGTCTGAAGACTTCTATACAATTCCAATCAATTTTAGCCACAAATGACCATTTTTCAGACTGGGAAATACATGCTTAGTGAAGCTGAGGACCTTCTTGCAAATCACACAGCTGGTGAGTGACTGAGCTTATGCTGTGTGATTGTTCTCTCAACCTCAGTACTATATGGTTTTCCTCGACTCAGATCTGGAGGCCTCTAGAGTCCTGTTTTAAGGTTAATTATAATTGTGTCTCTCAAATGGACACTTCAAATTCACATGAGCGATGAAACAATCAAATTGCCTTGTGTAGCAATTTTTAGTGCTCTTTGTGAATTAATTTGCCTGCAGTCCCCTAGGTTGGCCTCTGCATAGGCAGGACATAGTACAAATTCTACTTGGAAAATGTGGACAAAAAAATGCAGCTATCCAGAGTGCTGGAAATGCTTAGACAGCATATAGAACCTCACAGTGTTTAAGTTTAGAGGCCCTTTGGCACACAGGTTGGCCTTCTTGGTATTATAGCTTTAGCAGAAGCCTAATCCAGGTCTAAAGCAGAGGACAGTGGCTAGAAAAATGTTCTCCTTCCCCCTCTCCTACTTCATATCAAAAATTTCTTTCAAACTAATTAGCAAAAGTGGAACAATGTCAGGAGGATGAACATTTCATATTTTCTCAAATTCACTTATTATACTAGAAGATTCACCTTTCCCTATCCCAATCCTTTTGTATTAATATATAAATTAATTTATCCAGAAAGTTAATATTTTGACTCTTGTGCAGATGTGAGCAGCTGGATATGTATAGAATATACACAAAATGTATTTTTGAAACTGTTATATTTATTGGATAGCTACTAACTTCTTGCATGGTGCTAGAATAAGAAATATGAGTAAAATATTACTTGTCCTTCAAGAGAAAATATATTAGTTGGAGATTTATTCCCAAGCATTTGTTGAATTACCTTCAAGTTCTAAGCACCAAGCAAGTAATAAAGAAGTATCTATTTACCTTTATTTGCTGAATGCTGAAGATAAGTGTGGATGAGGGACACTTGATCCATCCTGGGGGAGGAGAGAGTTTAGGGCTGGTGGGAAGTAGAGAAGGTGAGACATCCTACAGGACCCAAAAGAAGTGATGACCGAATGGTCTTAAAAGATGAGTGGAAGTTAGCTGGCTAAGGAAAGAGGGTAGGGTAGATCTTCAGAGTGCCAGCACTGAGAAAGACAACAGAGTATACATTTCAGGGGTATATTTCAGCAGTGAACACTGTGTCTATGGTGAAAACAGCACTCCTTTCATTCAGAAAGGTAGAGCAGAAGAAATAAATTCTAAACTGTTGGGGCTAATAAATTCAGAAAGTCCACTTCACCACTTTGTGGAGTTACCTAAAACATAGATATTAATAAGAAGATTTCAAATGCATAAACTCAACTCTTTCCAGAAGATGTTCTATAGAATATAAGATGTTTGTTATAGTAACAAAAAGCACTTAATAAATAGGTCCCAAGGTCAAACCAGTCGGGAAAATGTAAATATTCATTGTGAATCTTAGTAAGGGACAAAGTGTACAGTTTTCCAGAAGGTTTGGATAATTTTTCACCTGAGCATCTTGAGAAACTTGTTCTCAGAATACACACTGGGAAATGACACGTCAGGACATGGATGCTACCTGGCTAGTCTAATAGACGCCATTCTTCGAATACAAGCTGACTCTCCTGAGATCATTCAAGCTAGAAACAGGGTGGAGGGAGGCAGCTATAGATACATTAATGGTGGGAAGACCCCAAAATGCAGAGTGAAAGTTGTCTAGATAACTGGCTTTTGACTTAACTCACTGCTCGTCTGCAGTGTGCTATATATTAGGTCCTTCAGCTCTCCAAAGTGCCAGCTTTCTGCTATGGCCAAGAAGCATCTCCTCTTGTCTTCTCTCACTTCTTTATATTTTTCTGACCTCTTTAGGCAGTACAGTGACTCACATGGATATTAGAATCAACACTTGCGGGGAGCCTGGGTGGCTCAGTGGTTTAAGCTGCTGCCTTCGGCTCAGGTCATGATCTCAGGGTCCTGGGATCGAGTCCCACATCGGGCTCTCTGCTCAGTGGTGAGCCTGCTTCCCTCTCACTCTCTCTGTCTGCCTCTCTGCCTACTTATGATCTCTCTCTGTCAAATAAATAAATAAAATCTTTAAAAAAAAAAAGAATCAACACTTGCTTTTATAGCTAACCTATTAGTTGAGAGAAAGTAGGAATTCTGGATAGGGATAGGAAAGGTTGATTGGGAAATAATTTGATCTGTTTTGGTCCCTAGACACTTGAGAAAATTGTGCCCCCCACAAAAGTCTAGTTTTCAGAGTCAAAAGAAGGTAGCTGAAATTTTAAATGAAAGCTATGTAAGAGTTATCTCTCATCTATATTGGAGACATCAGGGTAATTGGCAAGGGCTGGCCTCTTAGAGAGGATCTGAACTACTTTTGGACATCAAAGGGGAAAAAATAATAAATTTGTTCTGATTCCACAGAGCCTTTAGTTTTATATCACTTGCATAAAGTAATTGCCCCATTTATTCTCCTGATGTCAATATGTATCTCCCAAGTGTTAATTTCAATAGGCTGTTCATATTTTTTATTATGCTTATAGATGTGTAAAATCCTATCTTTAAAAAGATCTTTACAGATCACAGAGGATAGTGCAGTCAGTTTGAGTTATTCCATTGTTCGTAGAGGTAGCCTTTATTGTGCATCTATTAGGATGCAGAGGATCTATATATAAGAGGAGGAAATGGTAGAGATGGAGGCACTTGGGGTATGTTGAGGGGAGTAGTTCTTGTGTTTGCCTTTCTCTCATGATTGACCGTGGACTCTGTGCCTTGTGGGACATGAGGTTAGGACAGTGCAACAGTGATAGTGTGAGAACAATCACACAGGAAAAATGTATATAGAGAAAAATTTTATATTAAGCATGTTATGTCTACTTCACAGGATTGTGCTCGGTGTCAACTATGTCTAGCTTATACCATTAGCATCATTTTTTGTCCATATAGAAATTTATCATATAAATGCTTAACTTTTCAAAGTCACATTGTGGGAGAGGGGACAAAGATTGTAGAGTAGGAGACCCTAATTCAACCAGTCCTCTGAATTGAGTTGGATATCTGCCAGCCCACTCTGAACACCCACAGAATCAGCCTGAGATGTAAGAAGATATATCCAGATCTCTATAAACAGAATATCTCTGGTGGTTGGTTTTGAGGTATGAAGCAGGGAGCCATGGTTATGAGGGCAAATATTGGAAGATAAATGGAAGGGAGAAGGAGCCTCCAGGATCCTGCACCCCTGGAGCACAAAAGCCTCCCCTCTGGGGACCAGGCACAAAGACCCATTAGCTAGCGGTGGGGAAAGGACTTTAGGGCAGCCCCCAGACTAAATCTGGAGCCGTGGGGGCACACAAGCAAACAGGGGGTGGCTGGCAGTTTTAGAAGCACAAAGGGCAGAGACTTGTCTGGACTTGGAAGTGAGCACTGGGAGTGGTACTGTGGGGTGTACAAACTAGGATGTTGCCCCTTTTAGCAGCACAAACAAAAACAGAAACAGTGTGGCCTACAGAGTTCACTGGAGAACAGAATGCGATTTCTCTGTTTTGAGACAGAAGTTTGGATATGGTCACTTCTGCTCTGACTCTTGGAAAGATGCAGAAAGTTGCCAGGGAAAACTGGCAGAGAACAAAAGCCCCTTAAAACCAGTTTTCGCTGAGCCTGTTCAACTCTGCCCAAACAGGGTTGCCTTAGTAATGGCATTACCAGTTCCAGTCCCAGAAGAAGAGGCCTACAACCTTAAAGTCCCTATAAAACAGGTGCATATTGTTTGGGTTGTGATCAATAATTTCAACTCTGTACATTAAGCCTAACCCATGCATGAAAAAGGAAATAATTAAGATTAGAGCAGAAATCAATGAATTAGAAACCAGAAACACAACAGAACACACCAATGAATCTAGAAGCTGGTTCTTTGAAAGAATTAATAAGTTCAATAAACCACTGGTCAGACTTATAGCCAAAAGAAAAGAGAAAGGACCCAAATTAATAAAATTATGAATGAAAGGGGAGAGATCATGACTAACACCAAGGAAATAGAAACTATTATCAGAAATTATTATCAATAGCTATATGCCAATAAGTTAAGTGACCTAGAAGAAATGGATGCTTTCCTGGAAACCTATAAACTACCAAGACTGAAACAGGAAGAAATTGATTAGAGACTGATTAGAGCAATAACCATTAAGGAGATTGAAGTAGTGATCAAAAACCTCCCAATAAACAAGAGTCCAGGGGCTGATGGATTCCCTAGAAAATTCTACCAAACATTCAAAGAAGAAATAAAACCTATTCTCCTGAAGCTGTTTCAAAACTATAGAAACAGAAGGAAAACTTCCAGACTTTCTATGAAACAAGCATTACCTTGATCTCCAAATCAGACAAAGATCCCATTAAGGAGGATTTCAGACCAATATCCCTGATGAACATGGATACCAAAATTCTCAACAAGATCCTAAATAATAGGCTCCAACAGTATTTTAAAAGTATCATCCACCATTATCAGGTGGGATTTATCCCGGGGATGCAAGGGTGGTTCAACATTCACAAATCAGTCAATGTAATAGAACACATTAATAAAAGAAGAGAGAAGAACCACATGGTCCTCTCCATGCAGAAAAAGCATTTGAGAAGATACAGCATCTTTTCCTGATTAAAACTCTTCAGATGTAGAGACAGAGGAAACATTCCTTAACTTCATAAAATCTGTGTATTAAAATCCCACAGCAAATATCATTTTCAATGGGGAAAAGCTGAGAACCTTTCCCTTGAGATCAGGAACACAACAAGGATGCTCAGTCTCGCCACTATTGTTCAACATAGTACTAGAAGTCCTAGCAATAGAAATCAGACAACAAAAAGAAATAAAATGTGTTCAAACTGGCAAAGAAGAAGTCAAACTCTCTGTCTTCAGAGATAACATGATACTTTGTGTGAAAAACCGAAAAGACTCCACCCACAAATTACTAGAATTCATATAGCAATTCAGTAATGTAGCAGTATATAAAATCAATGCACAGAAATAATTTTCTTTCTTATACATAACAATGTAACTGTGGAAAGAGAGAATTGAGGGGCACCTGGGTGTTTCAGTGGGTTGAGGCCTCTGCCTTCCGCTCAGGTCATGATCCCAGGGTCCTGCGTTGGAGCACCACATTGGGCTCTCTGCTGGGTGGGGAGCCTGCTTCGTCCTCTCTCTCTGCCTGCCTCTCTGCCTACTTGTGATCTCTCTCCTGTCAAATAAATAAATAAAATCTTTAAAAACAACAACAACAACAACAACAACAACAAAAAACTAATGATGGGGTGCCTGGGTGGCTCAGTGGGTTAAACCTCTGCCTTCGGCTCAGGTCATGATCCCAGGGTCCTGGGTTGGAGCCCCACATCAGGCTCTCTGCTTGGCGGGGAGCCTGCTTCCTCCTCTCTCTCTGCCTGCCTTGTGATCTCTGTCTCTTAAATAAATAAAATCTTTAAAAACAAAAAAACTAATTATGTACTGTATGGTAATTAACATAACATAATAATAAAAAAAGGAAAGTTACATTGTCTTGAAAACAAAATCTGGATGAATGTTGAAACCTTCAACTACCAACCCTTTCTCCCTTGTCCCCTAAAATCTCTCATATATATTGAACTATCCTTGAGAAGTGAGGTAATGTTGTCCTGGAATTGGTAGTAAAGATTAATTAGATACTTCCTTGGTTGCTGAGACATGTGTATTAAGACACAAAAAAAAATAGAGCTACTCATCGTTTATTGTGTAAAGAAATGTCTTGCATTATTTTTAAGTAACAGTGTTGAAACATTGCAGTTTTTGGTGTCTCCCAGATGTGAAGTAAAAGATCTGAGACATTCATTAGTTTTAAAAGTGTCATTTACAGGAGAAGAACATAGAGACTCTGTACTTAAGAGAGTGATAATTCACACATGTATTTTTGGATTGTAATTTGAGGGAATGGGAATAATGTTTTTATTTAGGGCATGTATTTCTAAGAATAAGTACAATATGTTAACAAGGCAAGAGAGACCCAGAACACTACTTTCTCTTCCCTTTCTCCAGAATAGGCTAATGACATCATTTAGGGCTTACTCCTTTGCATTATCCCCTCTTTGATAATCAGAGCCCCTCTTTGGTAGAGTAGTATAGATGTTACTTGAGTGCACCCACTCCTGAGATACTGGCTCATTCCCTATATAGTGTTCAGACAGTGCTGTTGACCCCTGAGCTCTGATGTGTGCCAGGCTTCTGTCCTCAGGTGTGCCCTGTGTCCCCAGGTGGAGGGCACAGAGATCTCATTTAGCTTGAGACTTTTGAGCTTCTTCAAGAGTAGGACTGTTGATGAGGTCATTGAACAGTCTTGGAAGGGTCCTTGGCTGAAAATTTTGTGGTATGCTTTCTTTCTGTATGTTCTCTAGACCAAGGAACAATGCTTTGACATGGACTTCCCTCTCAAATATTTCTAACAGAGTGCCTGGCATGTAATAAAGCTCTTTTTCCTGCATGAAACTTATTAAAAGAAAAAAAAAAAAAGAACTACAGGGAACTTTTAGGAAAGGGAGAGTCCATGTCTACCTGAGGTGAGGATGAGAAATGTTTTGTGGATGAGGCTGATTTGAACCAAGAACTGAAGAACAGGTTCACTTATTCATTTGACAGATGTGAGAGCCTACTTAGTACATTTCAGGTACTGCCGCAAATGAGAATATGATGGTAACCAAAAACAAACACAAAAGGTCATAGTCTGAGGAGGCAAATAAACATTCATCAAATCAGCACATAGATAAACATAAATTTTTATGGCAAGTGACCTAAATGTCCAAACTAATGCTGCAACTTAAATGTCAACGTAAATGGTGAAATAAATTATGTTCGACTTCATCTATGAAACTGCGGAAAATGCTTTAAATGATGTAAAATGATTACAATACAATGGATATTTAAAAATAGGTCACAAGGGGGCACCATGGTGACTCAGTCAGTTAAGCATCTGCCTTTGGCTCAGGTCATGATCCTGGTGTCCTTGGATCAAGTCCCAAGTTGGGCTCCCTGCTCATCAGGAAGCCTGCTTCACTCTCCCTGCTCTTGCGTCTTGCTCTCTCTCTCTCAAATAAAACCTTTAAAAATTAAAAGTGGGACATAAAAGTATAGGATATAATCCCTATTTTATAAAACAAATGCATGTTTGCCCATGCATAGGAAAGTTGATTATATACCACATTGAGATTTTGAAGCATAGAGGATGTTCTCATTGAAGAGTAATGTTTTGGAGTCCTTGGGTGGCTCAGTCAGTTAAGCAGCTACCCTTGGCTCAGGTCATGATCTCAGGGTCCTGGGATTGAGCTCCACATCAGACTCCCTGCTGAGCAGGAGCCTGCTTTTCCCTCTGTTTGCTGCTGCCCCTGCTTGTACTTTCTCTCTCTGTCTGTCAAATGAATAAATTAAATCTTTAAAAACAAGTAAAGAGAGAGTGATGTTTTTGCCAGGAGACAAGTAGACTTGTTTTACCATTGTTTGAATTTGCATTTAGAGCCTTTGCATGCTTCAATGAGGAACTAAAGTTTTAACATATATTCTTTCTCTTTTCATTGCTTCTTTTTGGTTTTGATGGGGTAAGGAGTAAGGTGAAGATCCTTGAGAGAACAAACATTAAAGTTGTGAATACAAATTCAAAGGGGTACATGCACCCCAATGTTTATAACATTATCAACAATAGCCAAGTTATGGAAAGAAACCAAATGTCAATCTACTGATAAGTGGATAAAGGAGATGCAGTATATATATATATAATATATATATATATATATATGGAATATGACTCAGCCATCAAAAAGAATGAAATCTTGCCATTTGCAATGATGTGGATGGAGCTAGAGTGTATTATACTAAGTGAAATCAGTCAGTCAGAAAAAGACAAATACCACATGATCTCACTCACTTGTGGAATTTAAGAAAGAAAACAGATAAATACATGGGAAGAGGGAGAAGAAAAAATGGAGAGGGGCACCTGGGTGGCTCAGTCATTTAAGCGTCTGCTTTGGCTCAGGTCATGGTCCCAGGGTCCTGGGATTGAGCTCCGCATCAGGCTCCCTGCTTGGTGGGAGTCTGCTTCTCCCTCTTCTCCCCACTCATGCGCTCTCTCACTATCTCTGTCTGTCTCTCTCTCTCAAGTAAATAAATAAAATCTTTTTTTAAAAAAGAAAGAAAAATGGAGAGAGGAAAACAAGCCATAAATGACTCATAAGGACAGAAAACAAACAGGGTTGCTGGAGGGATATGGGTAGGAGATGGGATAAATGGGTGATGGGTATTAAGGAGGGCACTTGTTGTGATGAACACTGGGTGTTCTATATAAGTGATGAATCACTGAATTCTCCTCCAGAAACCAATATTGCACTGCATGTTTACTAACAAAATTTATATTAAAATAAATAAATAAAAAGAATTAATGAACAAATTTAATAAACTTACAGGATACAAAATCAACATTCAGACAAAAATTAAAAAAATTTTTTTAAATGAATTGTAAATAAAACATTCTTTCAGTGGTCTTATTTGTGTAATAATGAATTAATACATTATTACCTGGAATTTTGTCTGAGAAAACAAAGGAATGTCAGATTTTACCTTTGGAAGAAATCCAGCTTCAAGAAAATTATGTTTTGGTGAATTTTTCCTTTGAAACTTGAATGGATATGACAGATACTACAATGTTCTGGTTCCATTCTTCTTCTGGAGCACACTCAGAGGAACTGTTCTTTCCTGACTGCTTATAGTTAGGTGTGTCCCGGGACCTCGTTCTGCCCAATGCTGAGGATCCTTTCTGATTTGGATTGTACAAAATGCCAGTAAGAGACCCACCTGCTCTGCTCATTCTTGTGAGGCAAATGTGGAAATACGTGTTGACATAAGACTCCTTCCCTGAGTCCCTGAGTGACTACTGAGCAGAGACTCTTCAACCCCTCCTACCGCCCCCACCTAATACCACCCCAGGCCCATGTTGGACTTGTTAACGTAAGTGAAAGATACACCTTTGTTGTTTAAGCCACTGAAATTTGGAGCGTTCAGGGTTTCCACAGTTAGCCTATCCTGAATGACAGGGACAGCAACTTGAGCTCCTTACTGACACTGGCTCGTCCAAAGATCAAAAGAGCCTTCTAAATATCCAAGTTTTCTATTATGACAGATTTCCATGATGTGGCCATTTTCAGTGGACAGTGGAACTTTCTTTTAGAACAGTACACAACATTGTAGTAGGGAAGATTACATGAAAATGCCTGGAGAATTATTTCCTTCTGTGATTTCTAAAGACCATGTGTATTTAGTGCCAAATGAAAAATTGCCAGATGACAAATGAAAAACTCAAACATCTATGTGTTTTCAAATAGTATCTGGATCCTTCATATCAGACAAAACATCTGTTTGACTGCTGAACTGGAATGTTTTGCAGTGGATATTTAGCATTGTCCATAAATAGGACTAAAGTCAATAATGCAGTCCAAGTTTGGGCATAGAAATCCTCTGTTTGGTGAAGTGAACAAGAAATAGACATAAGCAGAAGCAGAAGCATTAGATGTTTTGTTAAATGCTTTGTAGCTCTAGAAGTTGGGAGATTTGTTCTCCTGATAAAAGATATCTCTTAAAAGTCCACTGTCAATAATAGACTAGTTCCTTTTTTTAAAACAGAAATTTTCTCTCTCTTAAAATGCAAATATGACAGAGGTAGTCACAACAATTTGTCAAATACATGAGCAAATAGGGGCACCTGGGTGACCCAATCATTTGAGCCCCTGCATTTGGCCTCAGGTCATGATCCCAGGGTCTGGGATCAAACCCCACACTGGGCTCTCAGCTCATCAGGGAGCCTGCTTCTCCCTCTCCCTCTAGCTGCTGCTTCCCCTGCTTGTGCTCTCTCTCCTCCATTCTCTGTGTCAAATAAATCAATAAAATCTTTAAAATACATACATGCAAATCATGGAAGGAAAGTTGTCTGGGCGTTTAGGCTAGAGTAAGCTATAAACTAGGAAATGGGTAATTAGAGAAAAATATGAAGAGGGAAAAGCAATTTCAGGAAGTAAGCAAGACCTCTTCAAATTAAGTAACACAGAGATTTCTCAAAGTTCTATTCTTCCTACACAGACAAACACTTTATCTTTTTTCTCCTAAAATGAGATTTTCATATAAAACGTGCAAATGGATTCTGGAATTCCTGAGAGAGGCACACACACACATAGATGCACAAAGACAGAGACAGAGACAAAGAGAGGTGAACTTTTTTCATAATCAAAGACACAGCAAGTATGCTATGAACAAGAAAACTGATAAACGGTACTTTTGCGGGGGGAAAAAAAGCATTGATGTTCACATGTTTATTTGGGCCACTTTTCCACAGTTAACTGTGTTTTAGTGCTAGCCAATGATTTCTACTTTTTAATGTACTGTTTTCCATAAATTGATACAGTTTAGAGAGGCAAGGAGTCCTGGTCTGCTTCATAACTGTGAGCCTTGTGTCTGCCTGATGTCAGCTACATTTGTTCTGGGAAATTTGCTGCTTCATTGCTGTTGGCCTCACAACAGGATCACAAAATACTTCAAGGTCATGTACAGTGTCCTCTGGAATGAAGTAGAGGAAACCCGATTTCCTGCTAGAATCAGTTGAGCTTCTTGTACAAAACGTCACTATTGGCTACAACCTCTCGTGTGGCTCTGGAACTCTCTGAGGGAACTGGTCCAACGAGACATGGGTATGGAGCAGGAATTGGCCTGTCGTTAATTTACTTGGCCTCATGCTGATGAATAATAATGAATTATATGTCATAGATTCTTATCTGATGGGAGCATAAAAGGTTTTAAATCCCCATACTCCCATCAACTCCTTTGCAACTAACTGAAACTTAAAAAACCGGCATTTTTCCCCCCTATTGTTGCTTAGGATGGCTATTTAATAGAAAATATGTAGAAATGTCTGGATGGAGATAATACTTCAACTGACTTGATAATAATCAGATTCCTGCATCCCTTCCTTCAAATCACTGAGGACAATTGTTCAGATTGATAGTTTTACATTGTATGTCTCAGTGTAGTTAACCCAATCTCATCATCATTATTAAGTATTAAAACTCCTGAAGACCCATTTCTCCACCTTCTCCTCTTCTCGCTTTGTTTTTCCTTGTGAGAAACCCACTGCTGCCTATAGACTTAAGCTGGTAATAAATATGTTATTATAGCCAGCAGTCATTTTTTTTCCTTTTTTGTTTTTTTTAATAGCCAGTGTCAGTATCAATTCCCCACCTTAGGTCACCTATTACTTCTGATCTCCAAACTTCAGTGTGCTATCACCTATATCGATCATTTGGCTTCCTGCCCATGGGAGATAGTCTTATTTGAGCTACTTGAGTTTCTACACGTCTTGCTGGGTGAGCCAAGACTGCAAGTCCCTATTACCCAGGCCATTTCTGATGTTTGTTTATGCATCTGGGAGCCTTCGAGATGAGTAATATTTGGGCATAGAGCAGAATAGCTTGTTTCTTGCTAAAAAATAAATGGATTCTTCAAGCTCCACTGATGTTTGCCGTGTTGTGAATAATAAAGCCCTTTGTTTCTGACCCAAGATCTTGTGTCTTCTGCTAAGCACCTGGGAAACTGTTATAAGCTAACTTTATAGCCTCTAAGTGGAATAAAACCAAATCCATATCCACAGTCTATACCACCTGGATTGCGTTTATGTATGTGCTTTTGCCCCCAAATAGTAAGCCCTTCAAGATCAAGAGTCCTCTTTGCACTGCCTTTCATAAACTTCAATAAACACTCAGAAAGTGTTCAGTGGCTATGGTGATATCAACTTATATCAGGAGGGGATGGAATTTTGATATCAACACAACAAGGATATCATTGTGGCAACTTGTAATGCCATAAGAGGATGCCACTTCTTTCTTTCCCCTTACTCATCCTAACTCATGAAGTAGATGATGCCATGTTGTGGAGAGATTTTTCTGTAGGAAACAGATGTGAGGAACTAGACTGTAATGGAAAGATGCTGGGAATATCACAGACATGGTTACTCCACACTTCTGTCCCCGCCCTAGTAACAAAAAGCTTCAGCAGAACAGCCATTTGCCATGAAGAAGAAAAGCTCATGTCAGGAAAAAACAAGGCACAAAAAGAAAACAAAAAAGAAGAAGGAGGAGGAGGACAGGGAATGGAGCTGCTTCTTCTCTATATTAGTACAATAGCAAATCTTTGTCTCTCTCTTTACCGTTTACTGAGGAGGAACTGACAGCTTTCTTTGAACTGAAAACCATCATATGGCTTCCAAAGGAGTCCAGTAGGTGCAAAGATTCTCTGAGTAATAAGTTCCTTTATTTTTTTGAGGTAGGAAAGTCATTTCCCTGTCAAGTAAATATATGAACTAATTTCCTTCTCATTTAACCAGACATATTTGTTTATTTTTTAAAGATTGTATTTACTTCTTTGACAAAGAGAAACAAGAAGAGAGGGAATATAAGCAGGGGCAGTGGGAGAGGGAGAAGCAGGCTTCCCATTGAGCAGGGAGCCCCATGCAAGGCTTCATCTCAGAACCCTGGGATCACAGCCTGAGCCAAAGGCAGACATGTAATGACTGAGCCACTCAGGTGCCCCTGAACTGACATATTTGTAAGGCTAAATGATGCACCAGTAAATGCGTTGTACTGATTCTATGCCTGGGAAGGTGTTCCCAGGAGAGCAGACTCATTGGTGTGACCACCATAAGAATTCATGTTTCATATCTCCCATGGCAGGAAGCATCACTGACCTAAAGCCCAGCCACCTTCCTTTGACATCCATTTCTCCGTTTGGACAAAGCTCATGCTTCTCAGGCCTTGTTCTTGGACACTGAGTGTGGCAGGAATATTATAGCAGGTCCATTCCTTGGATGTGTGCTACTGTTCTGATGGGTGACTTTGGTTCAAGATGTCCCAGCAGCGTGTGGAACTCCCCTTACAAGTGAACTTCTACATGACTGTCTTTCCTTGTTTCTGTTCTTCTCTTGAGGTCAGACTTGCACCACAGTCTAATAGCTCTCCTACCTTCCCCCAACTCCCTCCCTATTTTCTCCTTAGGGACATTAGCCCTAATAAATTTCTAGCATGTTCAACCCTGTCTTGGTATTGGCCTCTTGAAAGATGGACTAACTAATGTGCCTTAGAAATTAACAATGCTATTTGTTGAAAGCATGGAGATTCTTAGAGCGGTTTGAGATGAACATAGTGTAATCTGAAATTATGAATATTCAGCTCATTTATAACAATAAAACTGAGAGTTCTAGGAATTTTGGAGGAAATTATAATAAAATGGCATTTATGCTGTGTACTTAGTATTTCAGCAGCTTTAAATTGTTTATTCTAACGCTGGTTATTTTTGTCAGGATAATGGTCTCCCAAATGCATCCTCGGTTTCTCAGACCATTCTTTTGGTTACAGAGGTGGTGTGCCCCTAATCCACTTGCTTTGTCTTCCTACAGTCTTCAATCCTTATTGTCTTATTCATCCTTTAAGATTGGTTCCCATTGTCTGTGAAGCCTTTGCAGCAGCCTCTTCCCAAGCAGAGTATTTCTCTGTGTTTTCCTTGCTTACAAAGGACTTTTATTTAATATGTTACTGATTTTACTCACTTCCTGTCATATTTGTTATATTACCATGAGATCCTTGTGCTATCTCTTGTGGTGGAAGTGTCTTTTGGGTGGGTTGCATTTTATGAATATGTGGGTCCCTCTCCTTTCAAGGAGAAAGATCAGTGCCCACCTCACAGGACACATTCTGTGCACACTTACAGATCTGAGTGTAACTACTTTCTCAGTCATGGCTATTTAATAGGGAAGCACTTGAAAGTTTTGCAAGTTAGATCCCACCACTGGGGACTATTTTCGCCTTTTTTGCCTGACTCTTGACTGCTGAAAAATAATGTTAATTATAAAGTTACATGATGTTCTGTACTGATACTTTTTAAAAAGACAATAATGATTTAAGACCAGTCAATCGAATCTCTGAATGTGAAATTATAACTTCTTTCTAAGAGCCGGACAAATCTCACCTTTGACTTTTCGCTCTAATTGCTTCCAATGTGAATGCTCAACTCCATATTCTGTTATCCTCTTCAATATGTTACAGCATTTTTTTTGGGTCACTTGAGTGACTCAGTAAAGTGTCATGATCTCAGGGTCCTGAAATCAAGCTCTGAGTCCGACTCCCCAGCTCAGTGGGGAGTTTGCTTCAGGACTCTGTTTCTCTGTTCCTCTGCCTCTTTCTCTATATCAAATAAATAAATACATCTTTTTAAAAAATGGTACAGCATTTTCCATATTATCTCAATATACTGCCCCTCATACTGGAGTTGTTAGGAGCCATCAGAATGATTTGTGTTTCTGTGGAGAAAATCACCTTTCTTCCCCTGGGATTCTCATCAGTTTTCATGAGCCTTCTGCTAAAGGCCCGAGACTGTTAAAGATTTAATATCTGGACCCCTTTAAAGTCAGAACGAGATCAGGTCCCGTCCTTTCATCTGGGCACCTATAAAGCTGGGATGTGAAGAGAGAGACTTCTGACTTTTGCCAAATTTTTGTTATTCTCCAGTCTCTTCCCTCTTGCCTACATCTGCCTGTCAAATTGCACTGGAGATAGAGAAGATTAGAGAATTTATTTGCATATAACAGTCTCAAATGACCATTTTGTTTTATGGCTTTGTAAAAACATCACATGAAAATATTGGTGTTCTTTTAAAATATCATGATCTAACCCCCAGTGAGTGCATTCAACTGTATTTGGTTGGCAACCATTGTAGAAAAGTTCAAATTGGGCTAATCTTCCAAATTAGAGAATGGTGAAATTTGGTAAGGAATTTTCAGCCATAAAAGTTTGCTTTGAAGCAAAGCAAAAAGAAACTTCACCTGTGTCTTCTCTATTCCCCCAAAATGCAATAGCTCCCTATTGAATGTATAAAATTTTATTAGACATAATTGAATATGTTTTGAACTTGATTTTAAATTCATTCATTGTAATAGAAACTCTGTATTTTTAGGGTGATTTACAATGTTTCATGTAAGTAGTTCAACAGTAATCCAGGCACTGTGTAAGGGAGGCTCAGCGAATATTTCTGAAGTTCTTCTCTGGCCCATATGCCTGTATATATATGATACCCTATATAGTCACCTACTCTACTATTTTTCAGGGTGAGAATGCATGAAAATTTCAGTGGGTTCTGTAGTTACCATGAGTAGAGAGGTAGCAAGCATAATACTCGTCCCTCTGATTTCAGACCCCCAAAATATGGAATTCTATCTCACTCTTGCTGGAAATTAGCCTGGAGGTGAGCATAGATTTCCTTTTTCTGAGACCCTCCCTGATCTAAAATCTCATTAATCTCCCTACTCTATTGAACTAGAAGCATTTTATCAAGTATGGGGAAATGGTGTGTTATAGATGACAGGGAATGTAATCTTTACCCAACTGAAACTTGCAATATTTTTTTTCTTCTTTTTCATCTGAAATTAGTCTTCTGCACTAAATAGCCAGAATTATTGCTTTCTTCCCTGTTTCCTTTATTGCTCTTCCCAATTTAGAGTAATTATTGGTAGCTCACTGAGAAAAGATGACTTTGTGTGTCTTGGGGGAGTTCCTATAATAATCCACATGTCACCTTGCTTATGTCAAGATATAATCTTCAAAAATAAACAGGTAACTCATACCATATTCAATTAATTCAAAATGAATCAACTACATAAATATAAGGGCTAAAACCATAAAAGTCTTAGAAGAAAAGACAGTGTTAAATCTTCATGACCTTAGATTTTGGCAATGGATTCTGAGATCTGACACCAAAAGCAATAAGAGAACAGTAAGAGGAAAAAATAGATAAACTGGATTTCGGTGAAATTTTAAAAATTGTGCATGAAAAGATATTATCAAAAAAAGTGAAAAGATAACCTACAGAATGGGAGAAAATATTTATAAATCATTTATGTGGTAAGAGTTTAATATAGAGTGTATATAAAGAACTCCCAAAACTCCAGAGAAAAGACAAAAACCAATTTAAAAATGGGTAAAGACTTGAATAGACATTTTTCCAAAGAATATTTACAAATGGGTCATAAACACATGAACAGATACTCAACATCACTAATCATTAGGGAAATACAAATCTTAATGAGATACTTACTAAGATATACTACCATAACTTCAAGAAAATGGAAAAATAACAAGTGTTGGGGAAATTGAAACTCTCCTCCATTGCTGATGACAATGTAAAATGGTGCAGCTTTCTGTGAAAGAGTCTGATAGCTCCTCCAAAAGCTAGATGCAGAATTATAAGACCCAGGAGTTATGCTGCTATGTATATACCTCACATCATTAAAACAGGGATTCAAACAGATATTTGTATGCCAATGTCCGTTGGAACATTATTCATGATAACTGAGTGGTGGAAACTACCCAAGTGTCTATTAACAGATGAAAGGATAAACAAAATACAGTACATACCTCTGATGAAATACTATTAAGCCATAAAAAGGAATGAAGTTCTGATACATGCTACAGCCTGGATGAACCTTAAAAATATTATGCTTAGTGACAGAAAGCAGATGGAGAAGGACAACTATTGTATGACTCCACTTAACATGAAATATCGAGAATAAGCAAATTCATATACAGAAAGTGGTCTAGGGTTTACCAGGATGTAGAAGGACAGGACAATGGGGAGTTATAACCTGATTATATAATCTCTATTTGGGGTGATGAAAAGGTTTTGGAAATAGATGGTGGTGATAGTTTCATAATATTGTAGATGAACTAACACTGCTACATCATACACTTAAAAATGACTAAAATGGCAGTAAATAAATAAATACGTGGCTTTGTTCCCCTATACCAAATAGACAAACCAAATTTGGAAGATGGGTTTAAACATTAGTTTAAGCCTACTGAAAATTGATATTTATTCCCAGAAAAATAATTTAGAGTAGAAACATCAGTGTTTCATAAGAACCATGAGAAAAAATAAGTATTTAACCCTTTGTTCAGTAGGTTTCCTGTTTGTAGAAGAGAATTCTCTGAAAGAGGGACAGAAGTTTCCTTAAGCCTTGTTGTCATTGACATCTGATTAAGACAACCCACATTATTTGGGTTGGTGGAGTTTTCCATTAACTTCGTGTGAGTTTTTCTACAGGAATTTTAAATAAAAATTTTCCTTTAAAATTCTTATATATGCTTGTCTTAGTTACTAAATCTTGTAGTCTGTCACTATCAACAAAACATAAGAGCTCTCACTAAGGCAAGTCTCTAGTCAACTTTTCTTTCTTCTTATTTTTTTCCTGTATGAAATTAGTAATAGGATCTACTAATACTTTTAAATAATTACTTTATTTCTGCTTGGATGACCACCTGGATTAGGACTAAACCTTTCTAACTGCATAACACCTTTCTTCAGGGAAATCTTAAATCCTTGGACTTATTTCCATTCTAATTTGTTTTGTAATCTTAACCTTTTTGGAGGGTAAGGAAGATGACAAGAAGTGAAGAGAAATAGTAAGAAGCAGCCAATACCTAACTTTTTATCTTCTTACATGGCAACTGACAACACATTTAAAAAATTTCCAAAATTGTGCTTCTTGATGCCAACATACCCTTAGTTTGGATTTGCAATAAAATCTTTGCTGGAAGTAAAAAATTATTTGTAAGCTCAAGTTTGTGTAATCATATAAAAGTTTCATAATATAAAGTGGTATCTAGAGATAAAAATACACACAGAGAAACAAATATAGGCACATCACAATCCCAGATTTTCTGGGACATGATAAGGGCCTGAGGGAGAGAGGGGGGTGTATTTTTTTTTCCCCTTTTTATTTATTTATTTATTTTTTTCAGCGTAACAGTATTCATTCTTTTTGCACAACACCCAGTGCTCCATGCAAAACGTGCCCTCCCCATCACCCACCACCTGTTCCCCCAACCTCCCACCCCTGACCCTTCAAAACCCTCAGGTTGTTTTTCAGAGTCCATAGTCTCTTATGGTTCGCCTCCCCTCCCCAATGTCCATAGCCCGCTCCCCCTCTCCTAATCCCACCTCCCCCCAGCAACCCCCAGTTTGTTTTGTGAGATTAAGAGTCATTTATGGTTTGTCTCCCTCCCAATCCCATCTTGTTTCATTTATTCTTCTCCTATCCCCCTACCCCCCCCATGTTGCTTCTCCATGTCCTCATATCAGGGAGATCATATGATAGTTGTCTTTCTCCGATTGACTTATTTCACTAAGCATGATACGCTCTAGTTCCATCCACGTCGTCGCAAATGGCAAGATTTCATTTCTTTTGACGGCTGCATAGTATTCCATTGTGTATATATACCACATCTTCTTGATCCATTCATCTGTTGATGGACATCTAGGTTCTTTCCATAGTCTGGCTATTGTAGACATTGCTGCTATAAACATTCGGGTACACGTGCCCCTTCGGATCACTATGTTTGTATCTTTAGGGTAAATACCCAGTAGTGCAATTGCTGGGTCATAGGGTAGTTCTATTTTCAACATTTTGAGGAACCTCCATGCTGTTTTCCAGAGTGGTTGGACCAGCTTGCATTCCCACCAACAGTGGAGGAGGGTTCGAGGGGGGTGTATTTTTAAACATAAAGTATACTTAAGTAACTTAAGGATAAAGTATTTATGATGTCAGAACCTGGGTAGGATAAGTAGAATTCAGTGACATGATAAGGGGATAAGATAAGGGCCTGAGAGGAAGTCGGGGAGAGATATATGTTAAACATAAAGGATACTTAAGTAACTTAAGGATAAAGTATTTATGATGTCAGAAATTGGGTAGGATAAACAGAGTTCAGTGACTTTGATTAGTCCTAGAAAGAAAACAGCTATAGTGAGCAGAAAAGAAGGATGGATAAAGAAAGATGAGTCCAAAAAAATGGGATTCTTGGAAGAACTACATAAAATAAGTGGGAGTGGGGACACTGGTGACTTACTCATTCACTTTCAAGTGGCCAGGATGTTGCAGTGTTAGATTACCCGGGTCTTTTGCTTTTCAAGACTGTTTCTTCACTTTCTTACCCCCACATATTCAGGGGGTATAGGTGTTCATGTTCGTGTCCCTCTAGTTTCTGCTATAAAGTTGTTGAAAGCCAGAATGAGGACTCCATCGTATTCTAAGTGAAAAACTCCTCAGATACCTAGCCTCTGTAGCAACTTAAACATTTCAGAAGAGATTTTAACTGTTACAATCAAAACAACTTCTCCTTCAGAAGCAAATGACCAATTTGACCATTGCTTTATATGATCTTCTAATAAGACTGTTATGGGAATAGTGTTTTGTCATTGACTCATTCCTTGATTGATGCTACCATGCTGCTATACCTCACCTTATGAGTTCTTAACTAGTGACTTTTTTTTAAAGTAGGCTCCACATTGAGTATGGAGTCCAATATGGGGCCCAAAGTCACAACCCTAAGATCAAAACCCAAGCTGAGATCAAGAGGCAGATGCTTGACTTACTGAGCCACCCAAGTGCAACTACTTAGTGGTTTTTTGACATAACATATCTGGGGAAATTATACTACTTTTCAAACAATGACCTTTTCTCCCCAGAATAGCACAATTTTCACCATGAAGCACACTGGATAATCATGCTCTTAAGAAATGGTATTTTGGGGCACCTGGGTGGCTCAGTGGGTAAAGCCTCTGCCTTCGGCTCAGGTCACAATCCCAGAGTCCTGGGATTGAGCCCCGCATTGGATTCTTTGCTGGATGGGGAGCCTGCTTTCCCCTCTCTCTCTGCCTGCCTCTCTGCCTACTTGTGATCTCTGTCTGTCAAATAAATAAAATCTTTAAAAAAAGTGGTATTTTAACATTATGATTTCAGACAAAGACATGCTTATCAATTCATTCAAAACAAGTTTTTAGACAGAGTACAACATGTGGAACAAATTTAAATTGCATACTGTGAAGGATGCACCCAAAATATTTTCCTCTGTGTATGCAGGACAAGCGAAAGAGATGAGAACACAGCATCTTCAGCTAGTTATTCACATGGGTTATTTTGAAGTGTTCTGAAGTATTCTCATGGTTATTTAGTCTTTATTTCACCCTAAAAATATATTTCTGGGCTATAACTTTGAGTGTAGATTTGTGTACTAGACAATGATGTACCTAAGAATGGTTGAAAAATTGTCAAAGAGAAAGATGGAGAACAAACCCTCCAAAGAATATATTTCCTACACCCCTCCTCTAAAACCCACCATCCACTATGGTCTTTTATTACATTTTAAGTATAAACTATATTTACTTTAAACTAGTTATTAATTACAAGAAATTATTTTCTTACAATTCAATTCATGTATTTTTCTAAGAAGATTATTTGGGTATCTTTCCTTTGGTATTGATATAAAACATCATAAATTTCCTTGTTAAATTTAATAGATTTTTAATTGAATTGTCAAGTTGCTTCACTTCTCTGAGACTTCCTTTCTTCATCAAAAAGAGGGTTAATAAAACTGGTGCTGAAAGTGCTGTGGGGTTTTTAAATAATTAATTAATTAATTAAAAAAATAAATGTCATGAGTAAATAGTTTCAAGCACTTTCACAACATTTATTTATTTACTGATAAATGTTTTGTTACTAATGAATCGCTCCTGGGCATCTGGGTGGCTCAGTCAGTTAAGCATATGACTCTTGGTTTCAGCTCAGGTCATGATCTCATGGGTCATGATCTCACGGGTCATGGGATCAAGCCCCACATGGGGCTCTGTGACCAGTGGGGAGTCTGCTTGAGGATACTCTCCCTCTTCCCCTCCCCCCTAAAATAAATACATAAATCTTAAGTAACAGTAATAATAAAATCACACTTATGAGATATTCAAACTGCATTCTTTGAAAATTAAAAAAGATAAATTTAATGGTTTTCTTTTTCCTTTAATGACTCTTCACATGGTGGCAGAATTTCACAAATGAAGTAAAATCAGTAAGCAAAGGAAGACATTGATGGAATAAAAGAGCTGAGTAAGTTATAGCCTCAGCCTTGAAGGAAATTGTACATAAGAATGTGCAGAATGTAAAAGTTTATGTACATTATAAAGAAATAGGACCACACTTTAAAAAACAAATAAGCATATCTGAGTTTATACACCAAAACTACAGTTATCTCCTTTAAAAATTTCCCCTGGAAAGTATACACTGTCATTCCTCAAAACTTATTTGATTGAAAGATAAGTTATGATGATAAAGTAATGGGAATGGTATCACAGAGAAGCACTAGGATATAAAATGCCCAGAACATAGATAAGCGATTTTTCTAAAGGGGTGACTATTCTTAAGGATCTTTCCATGATCTATTCTCCTTTCAACATTTTCTTTATCTATCTATCATCTATCTATCATCTATCTATCTATCTATCTATCTATCTATCTATCTATCATCTCTATACATATATATATATATATATATATATATATATATATATATATATATTTCTTACTTTTAATTCTAAGTAGACTCCATGCCCAACATGGGGCTTGAACTCATGACCCTGAGATCAAGAGTCACATGCTCTGCAGACTAAGCCAGCCAGGTGCCCCTCAACATTTTCTACATAAGACTATAACAAGGTTCAGAAATGCTGATCCAAAGGAGCATTCAATTGTTAAAGTCCCATTCAGGAAAGTAGGTCAAGCTTGGATCCAACAGTGTGGACATTTTTGCAATGGGAAACAACCAACCACAAAAAGAACTGACTTTGAATACCAAGTGAATAGACTCATTCTAGAAGATACTCTTTTTCTTGCTTAAAACTGTTGTCAGGAGACAATGGTGGGAGTAAGGCGTAGTCTCATACCTTCCTATACAGCAGAAACAAGAATTTTCAGAGGATATTCGTGGACATACAAGAATATTCAAAAGGAGTTTATATGGCAAGAGAAATAAGGCTAGGGGGATGTGGCAGGCTCAGTCAGTTAAGTCGCTGTCTTAGCTCAGATCATGATCTCAGGGTCCTGAGATCAAGCCCTACGTCAGGCTCCCTCCTCAGTGGGAAGTCTGCTTCTCTCTCTCCCTCTGCTGCTCCCCCTGCTTATGTTCTCTCACTCTCATGCTCTCTCTCTCTCAAATAAATAAATAAAATCTTAAGGAAAAAAAAGAAGTAAGGTTAATGAACTTTGTGTGTCTGGAGGGGTCTACAATCAACCATAAGCATGGTACATGTAAATGGTCACCATATGAAACAGGTCAAGATCCTAATTCAGTGAGAGCAAGAATAACAGTGAATCAGGACACAAAGGAGTTCCTGAAAGTCATTCTAAAAGCTTCTGACCAGGTTCTTCAGTGTGCCCTATGATAATGTTTTGGTAATAGCGTCATTGCCATCAAACCCACTCATATATGACTTGGTATGTTTATTCCATAATGTGGGTTCATTTGTGTTCAACCAATTCTTTTTTGTCCCAAGTTAAAAAAAAAAAAACCCAAAAGGTTTTATTAAGGGGGATTCTGAAACTGAAAGGACATTGTGTTTCTGATCCAAATGGACACTGTATACTCTTAACACCCTGATTTGTTCACAGGTAGATAGAGTATCAGTCCCATTATAGAGTAAGCAGGGCCATTTGGTAAACATCCTTACATTAACCAAGGATTGTACGTGGTTAGTGCTTAAATTTGATTCCTTCAAAATAGACATACAGAGGTTTCTTTAGTACTATACTGACATATACCTCTATGTCAACATTATCATCATTCCTAAATGGGTCACAGTGGGGGAACTCAGACTTTTTAAGGTCCCCACTGAGGCTGGTTATTCTGTGTGTGGGCCTCTTGTGACATAGTTTTTGCTCTTCCCCATCCTGCTTCATGCCCCAAGAAGCAAACCTGGAAGTCTGCGTTATCCAAATTCGTCTGCCCTCTGTCATTTGGTTGGGTTTGACAAATGCAATGCAAGAGATTAGAGAGTGAGAGGAGGAAGAGGTCAGGGATTTATTCTTGCTGCTCTCTGCCTGGTTCAGGAGCACCCATGTTCCTTTACAGATGGCCTCAGCACTTGGTCAGGTGGCTTCTCTCCAAGGGATACAGCCCTTACCATGCTCCAGTAGAGCTCTCCTTTGGGACTTCCTGCTGTCTCCTCAACATCCTCTGTTGGTTCCTTATCCTTGACAATCAGTCCCTACATCAAATCCTCTTTGATTTCCCCATTGGAATGGCTTCCTGCCTGAAACATATATCTTCCATGTATTATTTTCTTATATATTATTTTTTTCTCATTAACACAAATATTTATTAACACTATTTATACACCAAAATAAGTTGAGTGTGAAGTTTGGATAACTTGAAGTCACCATTTGCTTCTGCACAAAGGGATTTTCTTATTTATTAATGAACATTTTTCTTTGTCATCCTTTAGTTTTTGTCCAGATATTGGCCACTGTCAAATATTTAAAATTTAGCTTAGTTTCTATTAAACAAAACTAAAAGTGATTCTGTGACAGTGACTGTATGGTAACCAAATACATCTGATGTCAAATGTCATTTAGAATGTTTCTTGGGACGCCTGGAGGGCTCAGTCTGTTAAGCATCTGCCTTTGGCTCAGGTCATGATCCCAGGGTCTTGGGATCCAGTCTTGCATCAGGCTCCCTGGAGCCTGCTTTTCCCTCTGCCTGCCACTCCCCCTGCTTGTGCTTTCTCTTTCTGAAAGATAAATAAATAAAATCTAAAAAACAAAAAACAAAACAAAGCAAAAAACCAACTTAAAAAAACCCCACCAAAATTTAGTAAACAAAAAACAAACAAACAAAAACCAAAAACACCCCTGATTCTTGATCATCTCTGTCAGTTTGTGCTACTTATGACAGAGAGGGCTGGGATTTTATAAATTCCAAGCCTTATCTGAACAGTGTGCATATAAAAGTGGTCTTTTAGTTTATTAAAGGGGTATCCATGAAGCTGTGGACCTCTGCATTCTTGTCTCTACTCATCAATAACAGCCATCCTTCCAACTATCCTCTTTCAGGCAACCACAGGTTTTAGGAGCTGGAAAGGATCCACAAATAGGTTGTGCAAGTTTACTGTGAGGCACTGGTATACCCCCAGAAGAAGGGGAAGTGGGTCTCAGCAAGCCACTTCTCACAGTGGTTGTTCCTGCAGATCTGGTCGAAGGAGGGCTGTTGATATTGTTGGGAAGATTTGCTGGGACTGTGTACTCTGAGCCATGGGAGGGCCTGGCTGGGGAGGGGGTTGGTATGAGCTATTGTTTCTTTGGTACCTGGAGAACTAGAGCCATGGTTTCTTTTGGTTCCTGGAGAACTAGAGCCATGGTCACTAAATGCTTTTACTGGTTGCTGGCAAGCCAGAGGAGAAGATACTGTAGGGAAGCAGAATTTGCCTGGAGAGATATGGCTGAAGCCTGAGGTTGTGTATGAGGTATTTCTCCATTTGACACTTGAAAATTTAAGTCACTTCTGCTGCTTTTCACTGAGTCAACTTGCATATTCGATGTTTGGGACTCTCATTCATTATTTAATATAATTCCCACAATGCGCTTGTTAGAAGTATCACTCTAAAGATCACCAAAACAGAATCATACTTACCACAAAGTTGTAACTTAGAAATAAATCTATATTTGACCATCTCTGAGCCTTTCTCCCCCATTTCATAAAGTTTCCTTCTAGAAGGTTTGTTAATACTTACTTAGCAAATCATCCATAAATATGCTATTATTATTCCCATTTTGCAAATGGAAACTAAAAATCAAAACCATCTACTCACTCCACCTCACATACTTGACTATTCACATTATCGTGATTTTACTCTGCCACTGTCTTTATCACAATGTCTTAACTAATGCAGGAAATTTTTGTCCAGAGAGCTAAAAGTTAAAAATAACTTCAATGTTCCTTTCAGGAACTTCCTGAAAAAGTCCATTTTTAATGAACATAAGATTGTTTGGCTTTTCAATAGATAGCATCCAATAATTCTTTGCTTTCCGATTTTTCCATGCCTTTACCTCAAAGCCCTTATTTTTCTGTACCCACAAATCCTAAAGCATTCTGCTTTGATCTTTATCCCTTCCTAATTAAAAGTCACCCCTTGCCTTGAAAGACTTGCCTTAAACCAAATACCGAAACTTCATATCACAACTTTGCTCTCTTCCTTCCAAGATGCTACTAATTTCATGGTCAAAGCAGTGTTCTCCCTTACTGAGGTAAGCAATAAATTCAGATTTACCTTTTCAACAGGTTATTTTGGTGGAATTTTTGAGGATCCAGCACTTGCCAACACTAACACTTAGGGACTTAAATAATCACCCAAGTTTAGCTAGATAGGAAGACGTGGAGCTGAGATTCAAACTGAGGCCTTCTGACCCTGGAGCTCTCCCATAAAGAGCACACATTTTTGCCTCTAATAAGCTATACTATTAAAAGAAAATGTGACAAATCACGTAGCATAAATGTTACTAATTGGTCAAGAGTGTTTAACACAGTCCCTGATGGCTTTGTATAACAGTACTATCTTTTCAGGTATTCAGAAAAAAATTATTAAAAATTAGTCTTTTTCTTTTATCATTCCCCAAAGCTTAAATTTTTAAGACTTGTGTTACTTAGACTCACAAATATATCAAGGTAATTAGCAAAAGTAATAGTATTTCTTTATATATCAACTTGTCATATGAAAATATTGAGCTGTGTTTTATCACTACATATAAGTAAAAATGGGTCTTGCCTTTACATGGCATTATGCATCAAAGTACTGATATCCAATTTGTCTTCACTGTGCAGCACTGATTATTTTATCATCTGAATGAAATAGAGCAGAATTTTACTTGTTCTAAAAAAGTAGTTGTCATAATAAAAGTGGGCATTTCAATAAAACAGCATATGATTTTCCTCTTGAGATACCAAAGGCAATAACTCAGAGAGACTTGAGTAAGAATTATCATTTTTAAATTACATATTTGAAGGCAATTATGAAAATAGGAACTGATGAATAAACCAAAGGAGTCAAGAAAGTTACTAGAAAATTCTGGAAATAGATTCTCTTCCTCTTGTTTATTTTATTTTTCATGGTGACCTTTGGAAACTCTCAAATAAATCGGATGCAAACGGATGTTAATGTTTAATGTCTTTTAAGCCTGATAATATGGGAAGCAACTCACTAAGGCTTCCACTGAGGGGACTCTCAGGATTAACAGACTCTCTACCCTCTCTCTGTGAATCATACTGGCTGATTCCCACAGCAAAATGACCCTCAGCACTGCCATACTAGCCCCATTCTATCCTTGTACCTGTGCTCCCATCAGCTGAGTTGTATGCTTCCCTAGACGCAATTGTGTTTGATTTGAAACCTTGTCATTGTAATACTATAACAACTACATGTTAATACAACTTGACAACTACATATTACCCAAGATGACAGGTTGTAAAAGAAAAATGTTGCTGCTGTGAAAACTAAATTAAATACTTCAGAAAGCAAACTGCTTTTTAAAATGAGATCAAATCAAATAATTATAAAGAATTAGGGGGAAAACCCCTTTTAAGGCCTAGAAAAATTTTGCTGTTAGCTTTAAGATTTTTTTATCACTTGAAACACACTAGGAAATGTAGATGAATTAAGAGTATAGTTTTGTGAAAAAGACTATCTGGAACTCCAGTCACCAGATTCTTATTAAAAAAAAAAAAAAAAAAAAAGCTTTGGGTCTACTACAAAAGGAAGGTAAGCAAATATGTATTTATATGTTTGATGTAAAATTCAAAGTTCCAATTTAATATGTATCTCTTTTATGACTGTCTAATATGACTGATATTTCTTGATTAACCACTTGTGATGGTTAATTTTTTTAAATTTATTTATTTTCAGCATAACAGTACTCATTGTTTTTGCACCACACCCAGTGCTCCATGCAATATGTGCCCTCTCTATTACCTTCCACCTAGTTCCCCAACCTCCCATTCCCCGCCCCTTCAAAACTTTCAGGTTGTATTGCAGAGTCCATAGTCTCTCATGGTTCATCTCCCCTTCCAATTTCCGTCAACTCCCTTCCCCTCTCCATCTCCCCATGTCCTCCATGTTCTTTGTTATGCTCCACAAATAAGTGAAACCATATGATACTTGACTCTCTGTGCTTGACTTATTTTGCTCAGCATAATCTCTTCCAGTCCCGTCCATGTTGCTACAAAAGTTGGTATTCATCCTTTCTGATGGAGGCATAATACTCCATCGTGTTATATGTACCACATCTTCCTTATCCATTCGTCCATTGAAGGGCATCTTGGTTCTTTCCATAGTTTGGCGACTGTGGTAATTGCTGCTATTAACATTGGGGTATAGATGACTCTTCTTTTCACTACATCTGTATCTTTGGGGTAAATACCCAGCAGTGCAATTGCAGGGTCATAGGGAAGCTCTATTTTTAATTTCTTGTGGAATCTCCACACTGTTCTCCAGAGTGGCTGCACCAACTTGCATTCCCACCAACAGTGTAAGAGGGTTCCCCTTTCTCCACAACCTCTCCAACACACGTTGTTTCCTGTCTTGCTAATTTGGGCCATTCTAACTGGGATAAGGTGATATCTCAATGTGGTTTTCATTTGAATCTCCCTGATGGCTAGTGATGATGGGCATTTTTTCATGTGTCTGATAGCCATTTGTATGTCTTCATCGGAGAAGTGTCTGTTCATATCTTCTGCCCATTTTTTGATATGATTATCTGTTTTGTGTGTGTTGAGTTTTATAGATCCTGGATATCAACCTTTTGTCTGTACTGTCATTTGCAAATATCTTCTCCCATTCCGTGGGTTGCCTTTCTGTTTTGTTGACTGTTTCCTTTGCTGTGCAGAAGCTTTTGATCTTGATGAAGTCCCAAAAGTTCATTTTCGCTTTTGTTTCCTTGCCCTTTGGAGACATATCTTGAAAGAAGTTGCCGTGGCTGATATCGAAGGGATTACTGCCTATGTTCTCCTCTAGGATTCTGATGGATTCCTGTCTCACGTTTTTTTTTTTTTAAGATTTTTATTTATTTATTTGACAGAGAGAGATCACAAGTAGGCAGAGAGGTAGGCAGAGAGAGAGAGAGGGAAGCAGGCTCCCTGCTGAGCAGAGAGCCCTATGTGGGGCTCAATCCCAGGACCCTGAGATCATGACCTGAGCCAAAAGCAGTGGCTTAACTCACTGAGCCACCCAGGCACCCCGCACGTTGAGGTTTTTTATCCATTTCGAGTTTATCTTTGTGTATGGTGTAAGAGAATGGTCGAGTTCCTTTCCTCTACATATAGCTGTCCAGTTTTCCCACCACCATTTATTGAAGAGACTGTCTTTTTTTCCATTGTATATTTTTTCCTGTTTTGTGGAAGATTATTTGACCATAGAGTTGAGGGTCCATATCTGGGCTCTCCACTCTGTTCCACTGGTCAATGTGTCTGTTTTTATGCCAGTACCACACTGTCTTGGTGATCACAGCTTTGTAGTAAAGCTTGAATGTGATGGTTAATTTTATATGTCAATTTGACTAGGCATTGACATGCTCAGATATCTGGTCAAACACTATTCTGACTTTGTGAGGGTGTTTTTGGATGAGATTAACATCTGATTAGGTAGAATGAGTAAAGAGACTGCCCTTCTTAATATGGGTGGACCTTATCAAATTAGTTGAAGGCCTAAACAGAACAAAAAGGCTGACTCTCCCATGAGTAAGAGGAAATTCCCCCTGCCTACTTGAGCTGGAATATCAATCTTTTCCAACCTTCGCACTCAAACTAAACCATCAAACTTCATTTTGTCTCAGGACTATCACATTTCAGACTAGAAGTTACACCATCAGCTCTTCTGGACTCACACTGGAACTGTACCATAGATTCTTCTGGGTCTCCATCTTGTTGACTACTGATCTGGTGACTTGTACTTGAACATTTAAAGGTGATGGCAAAAAGAGGAAGAGCAAACAAGAAAGACTGAGGACCAGATGATGAAGTAAAAGAAAACCAGGAGAATGTGGGATCATTCAACCCCTAAAAGGAGAATTTCAATTAGCAACCAGTTGTATTAAATGCCAAAATATCAAGGAATATGAGGTCAAGGCAATCCCCAATGTATATAGCAATATAGTATAGTTTGTTGTGACCTTTATGGAAGTAACTTCACTGAAATGATAGGAATGAAGTCAGATTATAAGAACTGAAGAGAAAATTATATCTCTAGTTAATGAGGTCTATCAGACACAAGTGGTTACTTCTGTCCATTTTATAACACCATTGAAAAGATGGCAAAAGAAGTTTTTTCTAAAAAGTGATAAACCCAGAAAAATAATGATGAAATTCTAACAAGCTTTTGAAAGATGAGAAATGAATGAACTGTGGTTGTTGACTTAGCAATCTAGAAAAGGCAAACTGAAAGTGTGAGGGGCAAGCAGACAAAGAACAAGATGATTCATGTCTCAGAACCCTGGAAGAACTTGGTAACTTTAAGTCTTAGGGATCTCTGAAAAATCAGTTGGCAATTCGTTTATGAAACAGCTTTTCACATCTTCTCCAGTCTTAGGTAATCGGTACCCTGTCCTAATACTACAGAAGACTGGAAATTCCCTATCTAGGAATGTTGAAATCTTTCACCAAACAATATGAAAATTCTCCCAACTTCACATGTACATAATCAGGTGGGAGAATAGAGAATCACTGTCAGGGAAAAATCTGCCAGTGGTGAAAAAAAAAACTGGAGAAATACTGATATTTGTGTGCCCTTCAATGAAAAAGCCAGGTTATTGTTAAGTGATGTCCACCAGAGACTTATTCTGCTCATGCAAATTGAACTCTGAACACGAAATACAACAAGAAAATTTTTTTAAAAAAGCAAACAAACTATTTAAAAAAACAACAACAGAAAATGTAGGGGTACATGGGTGGCTCAGTTGATTCTCTCTTTGGCTCAGGTCATGATCCCAGGGTCCTGTGATCAAGAGCCCTCTGCTTCTTCCCATGCTTGTGCTCTCTCTCTGTCAAATAAATAAATAAAATCTTTAAAATAAAATAGAAAATTCCAGGAGGATCAAGAAACTTCAAAAGATATTTTAATAGGATCTTCACAGAGGTGCAAGATGATATTGCATCCACAAAACAAAAATGGAATGTTATTTAAAAAATTACCAAGCCTAAGAATGGGCTTTTGGACACCAAAAATACATGAGAAGTAGGAGGGGTGAAAGGTTAAGTCAGGAAAATCTTTCTGAAAATGGATAAAAAGGAAATGGACAATAGATGAAATTTAAATGGACAATAAATGAAAATTAAAACAAATTTAAAGATCTGTGTAGGAGGTCCAATATTTGAATGCTATGAGTTCCAGAAAGAAATACAGAGGAAAGCATGAAAATGCCTTAAAACAAAAAAATTCCTAGAACTGAGGAACACAGGTTTCCAGATTAAAATGACTCACTGGGGGTGCCTAGGTGACTCAGTCAGTTACACACCTGACTCCTGATTTCAGCACAAGTCATGATCTCAGGGTTGTGAGATTGAGCCCACATCAGGCTCTGCGCTGGCCATCGAGTCTGCTTGAGATTCTCTCTCTTCCTGTCCCTCTGGCCCTCCCTTTCTCTCCCCCCCCAAAAAAAAGAAGAGGAAAGGGAAAAAAAAAGACCCATTGAATGTGCAGCCATACGAATAAAGAAAGGCAAATAAGGACAAAAAAATCTTAAAAATTTGAGAAAGAAAAAAAAAATCAGGTACTATACAAAAGATAGATTCCACATGTCATTCATAGGAATTCTGAGCAGCACTGAGAAGCCCTGTGATTTAAGGAAGAGCACATCCAATATAGAATTTCTAGATGACAGGGAAATCCCTTCATGGAGGCCATATAGTAAGGAAAGAAAGGACGTGAAATGTGTCAGGAGTCTTGATTGCTGTGATACCTGAGGTAAGCAGGATTAAAAGGCATGATGAACTCATGACTGGCAATAGAATGGGCAATCAGCCTGGTCCTGATATAGCCCTTTGTATGGCGGGGCCTTGGCCAGCTGTTGTTTGTTCCTGTATCTCTGCTGAGGCAGACAAAGGTGGATTCTGTGCTAATGAAACTAAGCTCCAGCTATCCAGTGGAAATTACCCCCACTGGGATATAGTCCTCTCAAGTCTTATTTTTGACAGCTTTCTAATATGTGATCGCCAATGCCACCAAGAATTTCCTAAGGTGGAAACATTCCCTCATAGGAACTACCTATTCCACAACTGCCTTTAGTCTCCATAATTACAGGTTACATGGAATATTATACCTTATATGACATGGGATTTTCAAGCAATTGGTTGTTTTCCTTTGTGACAAAGGCACACATTCAAAGTCCTAATGGAATTTATGTATTGGGCTTATTTTCTTAACAACCGGCACCAGAGAGAGGAGTCAAGATGGTAGAGAAGTAGCAGACTGAGACTACATCAGGTAGCAGGAGATCAGCTCGATAACTTATCTAAACATTGCAAACACCTACAAATCCAACGGGAGATCGAAGAGAAGAAGAACAGCAATTCTAGAAACAGAAAATCAACCACTTTCTGAAAGGTAGGACTGGCGGAGAAGTGAATCCAAAACAACGGGAAGATAGACTGCGGGGGGAGAGGCCGGCTCCCGACAAGCGGTGGAGCAAGGGAGCACAAAATCAGGACTTTTAAAAGTCTGTTCCATGGAGGGACATTGCTCCAGAGGCAAAACCGGGGTGAAGCCTGCGCAGGGTCAGCATAGCCCCAGGTCCCGCAGGGTCACAGAAGGATCGGGGGTGTTGGAGTGTCGCAGAGCTTGCAGGCATTACAATAGGGAAGCCAGCTACAGAGACAGAGCTGAGGAGTGAGCTCTCAGTTCGGGGTTACCTTGAACAGGTCGCAGGCTGGGTGAGCTCAGAGCATGGCTGGAGGCCGGGGATATGGGAGTGATTGGGCGCTGTTCTCTGGGGGCGCACTCAGGAGTGGGGGCCTGGCTCTCGGCTCCTCCGGGCCAGAGACTGGGAGACCACCATTTTCATTCCTGTCCTCCAGAACTCTACAGAAAGTGTTCAGGGAACAAAAGTTCCCGAAAGCAAAGCCAAGTGGATTACTCAGCCGGCGCCTGGTGAGGGCGGTGCAATTCCGCCTCGGGCAAAGACACTTGAGAATCACTACAACAGGCCCCTCCCCCAGAAGATCAAGAGGAAATCCAGCCAGGACCAAGTTCACCTACCAAGGAGAGCAGGTTCAATACCAAGGACAGCAGCGGAATTCCAGAGGAAGAAAAAGCAAAGTACGGAGCTCATGGCTTTCTCCCCATGATTCTTTAGTCTTGCAGTTAATTTAAATTTTTTTTTCAATTTTTTTCTTCTTCTGCTAAATTTTTTTTAACTTTTACCCTTTTCTTTTTTAAAGTTTTTAACTAATTTTCTAATATATATATATATATATATTCTTTTTTATATTTTTTCTTTTTTAAATTTTTCTTTTTTTTTATGAACCTCTTTTTATCCCCTTTCTCCCCCGCAGGATTTGGGGTCTCTTCTTATTTGGTTAAAGCGCATTTTTCTGGGGTCTTTGCCACCCTTTTAGTATTTTACTTGCTCCTTCATATACTCTTATCTGGACAAAATGACAAGGCGGAAAATTCACCACAAAAAAAAAAAAAAAAAAGAATCAATGCACAGAAATCAGTTGCATTTCTCTACACCAACAACAAGACAGAAGAAAGATAAAATAAGGAGTCAATCCCATTTACAATTGCACACAAAACTATAAGATACCTCGGAATAAACCTAACCAAGGAGGCTAAAAATCTATATGCAGAAAAATATAAAGTACTCATGAAAGAAATTGAGGAAGACACAAAGAAATGGAAAAATGTTCCATGCTTCTGGATTGGAAGAATAAATATTGTGAAAACGTCTATGCTACCTAAAGCAATCTACACATTTAATGCAATCCCTATCAAAATCCCATCCGTTTTTTTCAAAGAAATGGAACAAATAATCCTGAAATTTATATGGAACCAGAAAAGACCTCGAATAACCAAAGGAATATAGAAAAAGAAAGCCAAAGTTGGTGGCATCACAATTCCGGACTTCAAGCTCTACATCAAGACAGCATGGTACTGGCACAAAAACAGACACATAGATCAATGGAACAGAATAGAGAGCCCAGAAATAGACCCTCAACTCTATGGTCAACTGATCTTTGACAGAGCAGGAAAGAATGTCCAGTGGAAAAAAGGTATCCTCTTCAATAAATGGTGCTGGGAAAATTGGACAGCCACATGCAGAAAAATGAAATTGGACCACTTCCTTATGCCACACATGAAAATAGACTCAAAGTGGATGAAGGACCTCAATGTGAGAAAGGAATCCATCAAAATCCTTGAGGAGAACACAGGCAGCAACCTCTTCGACCTCAGCTGCAGCAACATCTTCCTAGGAACAATGGCAAAGGCAAGGGAAGCAAGGGCAAAAATGAACTATTGCGATTTCATCAAGATCAAAAGCTTTTGCACAGCAAAGGAAACAGTTAACAAAACCAAAAGACAACTGACAGAATGGGAGAAGATATTTGCAAACGACATATCAGATAAAGGGTTAGTGTCCAAAATCTATAAGGAACTTAGCAAACTCAACACCCAAAGAACAAACAATCCAATCAAGAAATGGGTAGAGGACATGAACAGACATTTCTGCAAAGAAGACATCCAGATGGCCAACAGACACATGAAAAAGTGTTCCACATCACTCGGCATCAGGGAAATACAAATCAAAACCACAATGAGATATCACCTCACACCAGTCAGAATGGCTAAAATTAACAAGTCAGGAAATGACAGATGCTGGCGAGGATGCAGAGAAAGGGGAACCCTCCTCCACTTTTGGTGGGAATGCAAGCTGGTGCAGCCACTCTGGAAAACAGCAAGGAGGTTCCTCAAAATGTTGAAAATAGAACTACCCTATGACCCAACAATTGCACTACTGGGTATTTACCCTAAGATACAAACATAGTGATCCGAAGGGGCACGTGCACATGAATGTTTATAGCAGCAATGTCTACAATAGCCAAATTATGGAAAGAACCTAGATGTCCATCAACAGATGAATGGATAAAGAAGGTGTGGTATATATACACAATGGAATACTATGCAGCCATCAAAAGAAATGAAATCTTGCCATTTGCGATGACATGGATGGAACTAGAGGGTATCATGCTTAGTGAAATAAGTCAATCGGAGAAAGACAACTGTCATATCATCTCCCTGATATGAGGACATGGAGATGCAACATGGGTTGTTAGGGGATAGGAGAAGAATAAGTGAATCGAGATGGGATTGGGAGGGAGACAAACCATAAGTGACTCTTAATCTCACAAAACAGAGGGTTGCTGGGGGGAGGAGGGGTTGGGAGAGGGGGAGGGGGGTTATGTACATTGGGGAGGGTATGTGCTATGGTGAGTGCTGTGAAGTGTGTAAACCTGGTGATTCACAGACCTGTACCCCTGGGGATAAAAATCCATTATATGTTTATTAAAAAATAAGAAATAAATAAAAAATTTAATAAAAAAATTTCTCATAATCGAATATAAATAGATGTTGCAAGTTAGGTTAATCACTACTATTTAAATAGGGACTACTATTGGATGGGTTATCTTACAACTGCCTTCCAGCTCACATGTTTAATCCAGATAATTTCAATGTTATTAAACTATTCCAGATCACAAATTTTTTTAGATGATTTCTCATTTATGGTAAGAGTTCAGGTTAACTTTAATAATAAAATTTGTTAAGGAGAGCACAAAAAAGGAAAACTAGGGATCCAATGCTTTTATGAATATGGATGCACACTCAAATAGAAAATATAATCAAGTAGAACCCACTAATTTGGTACCACATTTTAAAAAATAAAATATGACAGAAATGCATACAAATGTGAGAGAACAGAATGTAAGAGCTGAGAGAATTCTGCCTGGGATATGCATATCCCCTTCCAGCTTTTTCTTTTTCACTCTCCCCACATCCCACAGACTACACATGTCAACCTGACCTGGGGTGCAACTGTAGAGCACTTTCAAAGCAGCAGCCAAACATAAGAAGTGGAAATACACAGAACCTCCTAGGGCTTCACAGTTGTTAAAGTGAGAAAATCCTCTCTGGCAGCTACTTAGGGAATGTATGAATGAGATCCTGGAGGCAATGAGACACTCTTCAGGGATCCAGATGTTTGACTTCCAAGGCAGGCCCACAGATCATTCTGGGTGGCAGGTATGGCGAGTGTCAGAACTCAGAGTACTTCCTAAAATTCTGGCTCCTCCACTGGACATTGACTTTTCTCTCTTTTATAGATGATTTTGCAGTCAGAGCTGTTCTTGTCACCCCCAAAACTACTGTGCTTCTAATGGCAGGGACACACAGTCTTTTCCAGATCACCTGTGAATTCTGTGCCTTTGCCACCAAGGTGGGGCCACATACTCTCCTCTTCTTCCCCGTTTGTCCTTTATTTCTGCCTCATGTCTTCTGTCTTTCCAACTTTACCTTTCGGTTAGACCTTCCCTATACCCTGTTCTCAGTTCAGTTTAGGTTGGAACGCAGTCCAGCACTTTGGCAGTAGCTGCAGCTCACGCTGAAAGTCATGATTACTGAAGCTATGGAGTAGTTTCATAATGTTGGCAGCAATGGCTTGAAGTAATGGCAGCAGCGATTAGGTAGACTCAAAGGTGACAATTCTAATAGTTGCAAGTTGGGCAAAGGTGCCAGCATTTCCATAGTGATAATGTTGGGTTCAAGAGAAGCAACAATGGATAATGGTCATGAACAGAAACTTTTCCAAGGTGAGTTACTAGCCTCCTCCCTCCTGTCCTAGACATTGTAATTGCCTCTGTAGCATCCCCTTTACTCCTACTCCACTGGTTTCCATGAGATTGAACCCACCCTCAGTGCTAGGGATGACCTGGTTTGACCTAAGCCACTCATGACAACTTCTTGCTACACTAACTAGTTCAAGGAAAAGCAAAAATTCAGCCCTAAGCCAATCAGCATACATAATTCCTTCAGTCACATTGATTGCTGAAGGAATGAATCTGTACCATTAAAATGGTCCAATAAGAGGGTCACCTTGGTAGCTCAGTTGGTGAAGCATTGAACTCTTGATTTTGGCTCACGTCATTTTCTCAGGGTTGTAAAACAGAGCCCCATGTCATGCTGGGCGTGAGCCTGCTTAAGATTCTTTCTCTCCCTTTCCCTCTGCCCCTCCCCCACCTCTAAAATATGTTCAATTAGACACAAAGTTCAGAACTTCTCTTAGAGGTTGCTTTTAAAAATCCATTGCTCAGGGCGTGTGGGTGGCTCAGTGGGTTAAAGCCCTTGCCTTTGGCTCAGGTCATGATCTCAGGGTTGTGGGATCAAGTCCCACATTGGGCTCTCTGCTCAGTGGGGAGCCTGCTTCCTCCTCC
Source organism: Meles meles (assembly GCF_922984935.1). Lineage (NCBI taxonomy): Eukaryota > Metazoa > Chordata > Mammalia > Carnivora > Mustelidae > Meles > Meles meles. Next base: position 83,532,730 of record NC_060066.1, read on the forward strand.
CTCTCTGCCTGCTTCTCTGCCTACTTGTGATCTCTGTCTGTCAAATAAATAAATACAATCTTTAAAAAAAAAATCCATTGCTCAAGAAAAAAAAATACATTCCAAAACTTAGTGACTTAAAACATCAAAATTTATTATTTTCTTAATTTTGTGAGTAGACCACGTGAGTGTTTCTTCTTCTTGTCTTGCCTGAGCTCTTTCATATGGTTGCAGTCATGTGACAGCTCACTTGGAACTAGAGTCCCAGATGTTATCACTCTCATGTCTGACAACTGATGATGACTGTTGGTTAAGGTACTTTGACTCTTCTCCACGTGGCTTCCAATCCTACAGTAGGTTACTCTGGGCTTTTGTCTAGATGATGATCTCAGGTTTTCAAGAGGGCAAAAATGGAAGTTATTCTTTCTAAGGGCTTAATCTCTGGAACTTATAGATCATCACTTCTATCACATTCTTTTGGAAAAGGCAATTCACAAGGTCAGTTAAGACTTAAGTAAGTGGGGAAAAAAGACTCTATGCCTTAGTGGGAGCAACCAAATTGTGAAATTATTAAATGGTGTGGATATAGGGAATTCATCAAGGGGCATTAGCTACCTACAATCGTTGAATGAGATCAGTTATGCTGTAAAATACCACATGTTGTGTAACCCACTATCTAGTATTATCTTTAAAAACTTATGTAGGGGCGCCTGGGTGTCTCAGTGAGTTAATGCTGCTGCCCTTGGCTCAGGTCATGATCTTAGGGTCCTAGGATTGAGCCCTACATCGGGCTTTCTGCTCAGCAGGGAGCCTGTTTCCCCCTTTCTCTCTGCCTGCCTCTCTGCCTACTTGTGATGTCTCTCTCTGTCAAACAAATAAACAAAATCTTTTAAAAAAAGAGCCATTTACTATTTTTTAAAAATTATGTAAACTCTTCCATCTAGTGTATTTCAGTTCCATAACTTTCCTCTTAGAACTGGCTATTTGTTCTACCACATCTTGTGTGTATACACTTATTTAAGTGTATGTATACATGTCGTTAATCAAGATATGAAGTCACCACTAGTTTTCTCTTTTTGGTAATACAGACTTTTTTTATTTAAATGTTCCACTGGCATCAGTGTTACATTGAATTTGAAATTTGTATTTATAGATGGTACAAGATAACGGGCAGAGGGTATGTGTTTTTCCTTAATCCCTTCAAACCCCCTGCCAACGTTAGGTAAGAGTAAAAGAAAACACCCATTTCTGCAAAGGGAATGAAATAGAAACATGAGCAGGGGAGAGATTTCCACACATTTATGAAAGATAAAAAGAGGATGGAAGATTTTCAACAAGGAAAAGAGAGTGAGGCAGGTGTAGAGCAGAAAACGGGAGAAGGTCAACCTAGAGGAAAGTTGAAAGGTGTAAAGCCAACAAGAGTGAGAAGAGTGGCATATCTGAGAAGGCTATTTGCACAGCAGCCTGATGTTTTCCTCCTGACATGCTCATTTCTTTGCTTCCCTTCTCTGTGTTTTTTGATGCTTAGTGTAAAAATCAACCATCAGTCTCAGACTAAAAACACCTAAGGATTCTTCTCTAATAAGATGGAAGCATCGATATAGGCAGAATTGGAACTTTTGGTGCCAGCACCCCAGAGTAAAGTTCTCCCATTTTGGCAGTTGGAACCTCCACAGCTAAAGACCTGTTACCTGCCTGTACCCATTAAATAATTCATTTCATTTAGACAAGTCCTAGACACCTACATAAAGGTCTCAGTAAATGTCTATTAATGAGAGAAACCAAGTAGAAAAACAAACCCACATAAATAGAGGAAACACATCCCTGCTACAGAGAGAAACAATCCCATTCCCTTTTCTTAATTGGAATGAATATACTGTCAACATCACAAAAGGACTGGATAAAAGAAAGACAAGACAAAAGAAAAAAAAAGAAGAAAAAGAAAAAACCCAAAAACCAACAACAACAGAAAAATTGTTGCTAGAAGAAACAAAGAAATTTCAGAGAAAGATTTGAGAAGGTAGTACCCCCGAGTACAAGAGCAGAATGCTACAAGAAAGAACAGTCAAGGTACAAAGTGGAACATTTATTATATATTTAATTATATGCCAAATGAAATATTTAAAGAAGGGTTAGAATATAATGTGAGTAGTTCTCGTACAACATAAAGAAAAAAACAAAGAGATTGAATGAGACAGAGGCAACAACAACAAAACGAGGAGATTGAACACTTGAAATAGATAAGATATTCAGAGTATAATTCTAAGAGATCCAACTCAACTAACAGGATTTCCAGAAAAATGGGCATACATTAACAAAGGTAAAGAAATTTTAATAATTTTAATTAAAAAAATTTCTATGCCTAGCATGGAGTTCAATGGGCTTGAACTCACAACCCTGAGATCAAGATCTGAGTTGACATTAAGAGTCAGACATTTAACCAACTGAGCCACCCAGGTGCCCCACTAAGAGAAAGAAATTTTAAAGAAATACTACAAAAAAACTTTCGCAGAAGTCAGAAAACACTATTCTGTTTGAGTCTATCAAGTTCCTAGTAAATTAAGAGAAAATTCACATGTAAACATATGCCTGAAATCTTTCTGTCAGAACACAAAAGAAAGAGAATTCCAAAAAACTTTCACATCGATAAAACAGGTCATTTACAAAGGATAGAGAGTCAAAGTCGCACTGGACTTCTAATCGCCAACACAACTGGTAAGAGAAAAATGAGCAATGGTATTTCCAGTTCTAATGGATAATAATTCTGAAGCAAATGCATCATGGCAAAATAACTACATTTTAGAGATCCCAGGACTCGGAAAATTTATATCTCATGCACTCTTCTAAAGGAAGTCATTTGAGATATAATCCAGTAAAATAGGTGTAGATATCAAGTGTTGTCAGTTGAATTGTATGCCCCCAAAAGATTTTGTCATTCTAGTCCCCAGTACCTATGAATGTGACCTTCTTTGGACCAAAGTTTTTCAGATCAATTTAAGATGAGGTCATTAGAAGAGACCATAATCCAATATGACTGTGTCCTTCTAAAAAGGGAACACAGACATGCACAGAAGAAAAACAATGTGAAGACATGGGGAGAACACATCTACAAGCTAAGGAATATCTGAGGATATCCAGCAATAGGAGAGAGGGATGACCAGATTATCCCTCACCGACCTTAGAAGAAATCAACCTTTTTAACCTCTTGATCTTATACTTTCAGCTTCCAGTACTGTGAGATGTTAAAACTTAGTTATGGCAGCCCTAGAAAATGAGTATACCAAGAGAAAAGACTCTGAAAAGAGAGATGGTGGAATTCACCTGAAGGCTTTGGAAAAACAATCCCAGGATGACAGTTTTTGATCAGGTACTTAATCAATCAGTCCAGTGTGGGAATGCAATCAAGGGCTCCAAGAAGAATGAACAGAATAAAGACAAAACAGAGCAACAGAGAGTACCTAAGGGGCTGGAGAATATTAGTGATTTTCCAAAGAAAGGATATAGTTCTTCTTTTCACAGAAAATTAGAATCTCTACCAAAAGTAGAAAATAAAACCAAAACCTAAGAGACTGTGTAATAAAGTCATGGTTCAGATATGAAAGAAACCCAATGTCATGCAGGTCTTTCAGCAATTGATGGTGTGTTATGAAACAGAACCCATTTAACCTAGAAGAGGTCCCTGAGTGTCCTGAGTGTTATGAATTTGGACCTAAGGAGAAGGAAGTACAATTTTATTGTATTACTTATTTATGCAATGAGCATTATTTAAGTAGTCATATCATAAATACACTGTTAATTGATTTTAAACTTTTAAAAAGAAACGTGGATGTCTTAAATGTAGTTACAGAATACAAGATAAATATTATCAATCCTGACAGTACAGAACTAAAGATACCAATTAAAAGGTAAAGGTGGAAGGTGGTGAGTCAGAGAAAGAAAGGCAGAATTGTTAATAGTCTCATGTAATAATACAGTAGGTAGTCAGGAGACATTGCATAACTTTTCTGTAACAGGAAGGAGTATTTTAAGTGTGCTGCTTATTTACAGATGTCGCCAATATAAGAATTAAAACAACTATCAAAAATGGGCATACCTGGGCGCCTGGGAGGCTCAGTTGGTAAAGCAACTGCCTTCGGCTCAGGTCATAGTCTCAGAGTCCTGGGATCAAGTCCCACATCAGGCTCCCAGCTCTATGAGGAGTCTGCTTCTCCCTCTGACCTCCCCTCTCATGCTCTCTCTCACTCTGTCTCTTTCTCTCTCTCAAAATAAATAAATAAAAATCTTTAAAAATAAAAAAAAGGGCATACCCTCTCTCAACTTGATAAAGAACATCCTTGAAAACCTACAGCTAATATCATACTTAATGGTAGCAACTAGATGCTTTCCCACTAAGATCAAGAATAAGGCAAAGATATGTGCTCTCACCACTTCTATTTTATATTGTATTAAATCCTAGCTAATGCAATAAAATAAGAAAAGGAAATAAAAAGTATACAGATAAGGAAGGAAGGAATAAAACTGTCCTTGCTGTAGGATGACATGATTGTCTATGTGGAAATCCAAAACAATAACAATAAAAACCTCCTGTTACTAGTAAGTGATTAAAACAAGCTAGAAGGATACGAGGCAAATATAAAAAGCCAATTGCTTTCTTCTATACTAGAGATGAATAATTAAAATTTGAAATAAAAAACACAAGACCATTTACTTGGTAAACCTCATGTCCACACAAAAACCTTCACACTAAAGTTTATAGCAGCTTCATTCTTATTTTTAGTACCAAAAAATTATACTTAGGTATATTGTTAACAATGTATATGTAATAGCTATATGAGAAATATAATGAAACTCTGATGAAAGAAATCAATGAAGATCCAAATAAATGAAGAGATATTCTATGTTCATGGATAGAAATATTTCATATTGTAAGTACGTCAGTTCTTTCTAACTTGATATATAGATTCAACATAATTCCAAACAAAATTTCAGCAAGCTAACTTGCGAATATTGAAAAAACTATTCTAAAGTTGATATGGAGAGGCAAAAGACCCAGAAAAGCCAATCCGATATGGCGAAGAATAAAGTCAGAGGAGTAACTTTAAGACATGGTATAAATCTAGAGTAATCAATACAGTGCGGTACTGGGGAAAGAATAGACAAATAGATCAAGGAAAGAGAATAAAGAGTTCAGAAAAAGACCCACACTAACATAATCAATTGATCTTTGAAAAAGGAGCAAAGGCAATTTAATGGAGAAAGGATAGTCTTTTCACCAAATCATGCAGGAACAACTGGACAACCAATGCAAAAAACAAACCAAAAAAACCCCACAAATCCAGGCAAAGACCTTACACTTCTCAAAAATATTAACTCATGGATCATGGGCCTGAATGTAAAATGCAAAGCTAAACATCTGAGGAGACAACCTAAGAGAAAATATGGGTGACTTTGGGTGTGACAATGATAAAGCCAAACATTTTTTGGATAGAGTGCCAAAAATGTGATCTATGAAAGAAAATCTTGATAAGTTGGACTTCATTAAAATCAAGATCTTCTCTGCCAAAAGACAACGTCAAAAGAATAAAAAGACGAGCCACAGACTGGGAGAAAATATTTGCAAAAGACACATCTGATAAAAGGACCATTGTACAAGATATACAAATAGCTCTTATAGCTCAGTAATAATAAAAAAAACCTAATTAAAAATGGACCAAAGACCTTAACAGACAGATTATGAAAGAGGATATACAGATGACAAGTATGCATATGAAAAGATATTCAGTCTTGTATGGCACTAGGGAATTATAAAATAAAACAACAATAGGATGTAACTACATACCAATTAGAATGGCCGAAATCCAAAATCCTGATACTGCCAAAGGCTGGTGAGGATGTGGAACAAGAATGTTCATTCACTGCTGATGGGAATGAAAAATGATACAGTCTCTTCAGAACAGTTTGGCAGAAATACACTCTCATCTTGTGATCCAGCAGTCATACTCCTTGGTATTTACTCGAAGGAGCTGAAATGTTCTATCTGTATAAAACCTGCCCAATAATGTTCATAGTAGCTTTCTTCCTAATTGCCCAAACTTGGAAACATTCAAGATGTCCTTCAACAGGTAAGTTGATAAGCTGGTACATCCTGATAATGGAATTTTATTTAGTGATAAAAAGAAATGAGCTATCAAGCCATGAAAAGACATGGAGGAAACTTAAATGCAGATTTCTAAGTGGAAGAAGCCTGTCTGAAAATGTACATAATGTATGATTCCAATTATATGTCACTCTGTAAAAGACAAAACTACAGAGACAGTAAAAAGATCAGTAATTGCCAGGATGGGGAATGGAGAGAGGAGTAAATACATAGAGAGCAGGGCACTTTTAGAAATTGTTTTCTGACCTGTAATGGTAGATATATGTCATCCATTTTTAAAAAGATTTACTTTTTATTGAAGAGAAAGAGAGCAAAAGAGCAAGGTGGAAGGGGCAGAGAGAGAGAGAGGCAGAGAAGCAGACTCCCCTCTTAGCACAGAGCCTGATGCAGGGCTCAATCTCTGCACCCTGAGATCATGACCTGAGCCAAAATCAAGAGTTAGACATTTAACAGACTAAGCCACTCAGGCACCCATATATCATACATCTGTTAAAATACACAGAATGTGCAACACAAGGAGTGGATTCTAATGTAAACTATAGATTTTCATTAAAAATAATTTATACACATTGGCTGATTAATTGTAACAAGTGTGTCACACTAATGCAAGATGTTCACAATAAGAAAATCTATGTTGGGAAGGTGGAATATAAGGGGGTTTATAGGAACTCTCTAGCCTAATACATTATATATCTGTTTTCAGTAAACTTGCTTTTCTGCTTTGGTAATGTGATTTTTTTTTCCTGGATTTATTATCATATATTTCGTTCAGTTTTCCATGATTGGTTTAGGAATAGTGTATATGGATTTTAGTTATGTGATTGCCACATTTCAGGTGAGATGAATGGTACTTCTTTGAGAATACAAGAAATGTAATATTTGTAGTTTCTTCTGGTCCCCTAAACAGGCTCATAATTCACAGACACAGTCATTTACATATACACCATTTTTCTCTGAGAAAATAAAAGGGTATCTATCTTGCCTTCCCCTGAAGAAATGATAGAGGAGAAGCAAAAGGCCACCTCTAAACAAAGACCATTTTTGTTTAGAGATAGAATGATTAAAGAGTTCCAGTGCAATTCATTCATTCATTTGATCAACAACTATATATTTAACAAGACTGTATGCCAGATTCTGGAGAAGCTGTGGTGACACTGTCTTTTCCTTCAAGATACTGTGGTCCTGTAAAGAATTCCGTCAATTGATCTGGCAATTAAAATGAACATAACGGATGCTATGATAAGGAAGAAGGACTGTGCTATGGATCTTGGCACTTAAGAATTCTGAAAGTACTCCTGCATGGCTGGGGTTCGTTTGCCAAGGTGGGAGTGGCATGAAATAAACCCTGAGAGGCTGGGTCATAAATGACATTTGCCTTTATCCTGAGGGATTTGAAGTAGATTCAAACCCTTCTTGTATTCCAGGAAAAACTCTCTTGACCTCTTCTCTTACTCTTGATGACCATGGATGCAGTTCCTCAAATGCCCTCACCAACTTCATACAGGAACAATCTAAGAGTGCCTCACCCTTCTTGCTTCCTGACTCCAGTTTTATCTGTGCAAACCTCTAAGCATTCATGCAAGGGCACCATGCAAGTACAAGGTCCTATGAATGCCTTATGGAGCAATCCTTGACCACCTGGGGATAGGAAATAATGATTAAATGCTTCCCTCTTTCTTCCCCCAGGATAGTTCTGAGCTGTATTTCAAAAGACTACACAGAAGGTCCTGTAGAAGAGAGCATCTAGTTTCCCACTGGAATGGTCAACTCTATTTTGTATTCTTGTATTGTTTCACTCTGTTTCTCTCCTTTCTCTGTTTCACTCCTTCTTCCCTCACTCTCCCCCCCCCCCCCAGGATCACATTACCTATATATTATCTTCACGTTAGCTATTGTCTCCTCTCTGCTTTCTAAGGAATCCAGGATAAGACACACAGGCAATGACATGAAAGACATATAATTTTTATAAATTTCATATATTATATATAGATATTGATAATAATAAGATACTATTATATATAATATATTATATATCTCATGTACATTTATATATATTAGAATGAAAACCTTGGAGGACACAAGAGAGGGTGTTCATAGAGGCAACAAGACAACCGGGTAGAAGTTTTTACGGGGATGAGAGAAATAAGGTATAGCTTGAGGTTTATGAGGTTGGAGAGGATTTTTAAAGGGAGCTAAGCAGGCAGATGGTATGATGTAAGAATGATATTCTTCTGAGATTAACCATAGACAAAAACTGGCTGCTTATTTTGCAGGCATGGCTGTGTAAGGGCATATTTAGCCAGAGTGGCTCCACTTTGGTTGAACAGCCATTTTGTTGTTTATGCAGTAAAACTTAAACTGACCCTGCCCCCGCCCCCTCCCCCCCCCATGGGAACTTACTTAAAAGCAAGTCCAGGAAACCAGTAAAATATGGTTGACCAGTTCCTGCTAACAGAGCCCAAATACAAGGGTGGGTCAGATCAGGTGGCAATAACAGAGCCCGAATTTAGGGATGAGTCGGTCAAGTGGAGACATCCAATCAGTGGAGTATGCATATTGTCTCCCTAGCTACCAAGGAGTGTGGGCCCTGCCTTTTGGGCAACTTTTGGGCGCCAATTCTGACTAAGGAGATAGACTAGTTCAAATAGCTACTATGGGGTGAACTGTAATTCAATTGGCCACCCATGTGTGACCTACCATGACTGTGCAGCTTTCTCTGTGTGTTGCAATCTCATTGGCCACCTGTGTGTGGCCATGCTCAACCACATGGCCTTTGCTTTATAAAAGTTAGTCTGTGAGGCTGGGGGTGGCCGCCCTCTCTGTAAGAGGTGGCCCTGAACGGTTGGTTTGATTCTCAATGCTCGGCGCGAAATAAAGCTTTGCTTGACTTCCGCTTTGTATCAGTCTCGCTCCTTTGATTACGGACCTAACAGCTGTAGGTCAAGTTTCCATAATGAGGAAAGTGATTATCCATTACATGTTAGATTACGGCTGTGAGGATGATTTGGGTTTGATCAAGCTAGTGTAGAAAGGACCACACTTTTAAGAACTTGAGAGTCTTCCCAAAGGAATCCTATTCAAACATTTATTTTGTTTGCTATGCCATGAACATTGTATCTAAAATTAAAATATGGCTGTGAAACTAAATTTTGTCCTTTTAGGTAATACACATTCTAAAATCCTAAAGTAATAAGTATTTTTAGAATTATTTCTTGTCCAAGACTCCTAATTATGCTTTATACAGCTCCAACATACCTATATCTTTATACTAGTATAGTCTAGAATCATCTATTATAGGCTAGAGTAGTAAAGGAAATGCCAGAATCAATTTTACTTATAAATAAAAAAGTCTGACTCCTAGAATTCTCTGTTTAACAAGATGGCTGTGCAATGAAGTGATCTTTCTTTTTTTTTTAGCCAGTGCTATTGTCTTTTGATGACTTCCACATCAAATCTGATTTATTACTTCACCTGGGCAAACACTAGTACCGGAATGGCAGGCAAGCTAAAATGATCTCTATCAGAAATACAAGCTGGGAACTCTTTTTTTTAGAGAGACATCTTGGGTTCTTCTGTCCAGGAGTTGTTCTTCTCTAATTCTGACCAAGGAAAACCTACTGTGCATTGTACTTTGGCTCTTTGAACTGTATAATAATAGATTCTAACCCGAACAAGTTCATGCATATGAAATAAACTTAATGGCTGGGCTAGTTTACCACTTAGCCTTTTCTCACTATCTTCTTTTTTCCCATCCCCTTTTTATTGGATGCTCCAACCTCATTACTATTTCAGGAAAAAACTGGGTCTTGTCCATCATTTTTGTTGTCGCTTTCTTTTTCCTGGCAGACAGAGCTTAAAGTTTCAATAGAGGAAGTGGGGAGGGATACAACACGTTCAGAGTTTATGAAAGACCTTATTTACCATCAAAGTGAAGGTTTCCAGATATTAGGGCCCTGTTTTCTTATGCTCTCAAGTCTTTGATAAGGAATTAAGAACTCCTGCCAGGGCTACAGAAGACACTGAGAGGCGCCTGGCAGAGGGCTCTACATGGTGTTCTGAAGCTGTTTATTAATTACAAATGGTATTGAGGAATAATACACCGAGGAACAGAAGAATGGGGAGAAACTGTTACTATCATAATAATTTCTATGGGCACTTTTGAGAGACAATTGGATGTGCACACTTGAATATTTTTCTGTTAACGTCCTTGCACTTTTTTATTTTTTCAAAGCATGCCTTGCAGCTTCCTTTTAACAGAATTACTTATATTTATAACACTCTCCTACTCAATTATAATTTCTTAGAATGGTGGCTCTCAAATATTAGCAGGGCTAAGAATAATATGAAAACCCGTCAAAAGAGTTTAGGGCTTGCATCTCTGAGATTCTCCTTCAATACATCTAGGATGAGGCCCAGAAATGTTTAACAAGACCTTCGTGTAATGGTCTGTGAAATACCTTCAGAAATATTTGCCTAGAGATCAAGTCTCTGTGGTCCTCAGGCCATAGGTCCATGAAATGCACGTAGAGTTACTCAATACACACGTTTGTAGATTCAAGGCAAATGGTTTGGGTAGGTAAAACCCCACTGGAGATTCAAGCTCAATATATTACTCTCAGAGATAAGGCTGAAGCTCTAGTGGGTTGTATATAAACTAATTATTTTTGATAGAAGGATAATGGCATAAACAGCTCTCAAACTTGGGGGGGGGGCAATTGGTTAGAAATATATATAGATATGTATATATTTATCTATAAGAGTGCCTGAATGGAAAGCGTGATTTATTTACTCACTTTTTACATTGGAGAAGGGTGGATGTAAGGAGGAAATGCATTCATTCCTTGTGGTACATTGCGTAAAGGCTAAACCATGTTTGATTTTCCCATTCATTGCTGGATGTGTGTTTCCTTTGTCCTCCCTTGTTTCTTTTGTTTATTGTTTACTAGGGGTTATGAGATCTGCTCTTTAATGCCCCTCCTCCTTTGTTCTTCTGCCACAAGGTGTGACGCCATTTGCTTATTTGTCCTTTGCTCAGAGCTACCTGTAGATAGGCATGCACAAAACAAAGGAAAATCATATCTTGTCCATCAGCTCCTCACACATTCAAAAGCTGTGCCCTTAATAAAAGAAGAATATTTCACTCCCTCTTTGCTCTTTGAGGGATGTAGGGATTCATCATGCTCTGAAAAGATATCTCTGATAATTATTTTAATGTAAGTAATGTGGGAAATATCTTTTATTTTTAGAGTTTTGCTAATGCTTTCAACTATTGGAAAAAATTAACATGCTACTTTCTTTCATCAAAACCATTCACTCTTCAGTATATTTAAATGTCATTAGTGTGGAGTGCTTCAAGTTCTAAGTAGGAATAAAATGACACTGAAAAATCAATGTGGATAATATAAAGACAAAAATATATATGGATTATTCTGCTTGGAATTGTAAATGTTCAGTGCTCATTAGCTTCTGATTCTGTTTCCAAGTGAGAAAAGGCAATAAATATACACATTACAATCAGGCCATGCTCTGTGTTTCTCTCCTTTTTCAAATCCTAAGAATATATCTGTATCTCTATACCTTTACGTGTATCTACATATCTTTTGATAACCACTCAATAACAGCTTTAGACAAAGCTGCTCATTTAGTGACACTGTGTTAAATCATAGCACCTCTTAGAAACAAAATTGGCACAAGTATTTTTGCCTGTGATTAAATTCACATACTATCTTGCTATTGAAAAAAAGTCATAGGCATGCAAAGCACCCCTCCAAAACAGCACAGTGCAAAGGGGGATGCTTATTCTATCTGGAGTCTGTTTGTTTGGGCCAGGGCTGTCATTTTCCCATAGTGTCTTCATTTATTATGCTAACTGACTTTCCAAGGGCAGGCAGGAGGGTATCTGCTCTGTGAATTATTCTCGGTTGGGGGGCTTTTAAAAGCAAACCTATTTTGTGCCCAAACAAAACCAAAAATCAATGTGTTTCTTTTCAAAGATGGGAGGGTTAATACCATGGTTGTTTTGTTCCCATCCAGTTATGTAACCTTGGGAACTTGTTTCTTTGCTTTCAGGATTTGTACAAAACACATTAAAGCTAAACAATAGGCGGGAGTCATAGAAGCAACCCTGGAGCTGTGTCTTGGAGTTCCTCCTCTGGGTTTGGGAATCTCCAATTAGTTTTATCTCAAGTGCTGACTCTGTGTGTGTGTGTGTGTGTGTGTGTGTGTGTGTGTGTGTGTGTGTGTGTAGTTAGCTCCAATTAGTTTTATCTCAAGTGCTGACTCCGTGTGTGTGTGTGTGTGTGTGTGCTTAGTTAGCTCCAATTAGTTTTATCTCAAGTGCTGACTCCGTGTGTGTGTGTGTGTGTGTGCTTAGTTAGCTCCAATTAGTTTTATCTCAAGTGCTGACTCCGTGTGTGTGTGTGTGTGTGTGTGTGTGTGCGCTTAGTTAGCTCCAATTAGTTTTATCTCAAGTGCTGACTCCGTGTGTGTGTGTGTGTGTGTGTGTGTGTGTGTGTGTGTGTGTGCTTAGTTAGCTGGCATGCAACACACTTCCCCAGGGTTGTTTCCTTTTTCCTGAGATTTGGCGAAGGGTAAAGTGTCGGAGTCACATGGATACAAAGCATTTGATGAATGTCCAAGTCACCGCTGTGGCTGTCGGAGCTGCCTCTCCTCCAGCCCCGGCCGCGTGAGGCCAGAGCCATGGGGCTCAGCCTACAGGTCCCGGGCAGGGGCCATCTCCTTGTCTGCTCAGAGCCTCGCGCCTCCCGCGCCGGAGTTCCAGCTAGCGCACTCTATTCTCCCAACACCCCAGCCTCTCCCCAGCATGTAAAGTCGCCCATACCTCCTCGGACTTCTCAGAGGCAGCAACTTTCCCCTCTGGCCGGCGCGGGGCGGGGCACCAGTCGGCACCGGCATAGCGCGCAGGACTGCAGCCTTGCGTCCCGCCGCCCACCTCGTGACCGACGAGAGCCGCGGGGATGCCAGCGCCGAGAGCGCCCAAGACCTGGAGAAACAGCTTCGCCTGCGCCTGTTGCATGCTCAGCGAGCTCCAGAAGACCGAGCGGGACTATGTGGGCACGCTGGAGTTCCTGGTGTTGGTGAGTGTGTCCCTGCGCGGCAAGGCAGGGGGTGGCGGGCGGCGCGGGGCGCGGATCCCGGAGAGGCCGCTGGAAGCGCGCGCGGCATTGTCTACTGGGGACGGGGTACCGCTCCCAGCGTCGCGGGACCATGAACCCGCGCACGGACACTATGCTCGCCCGCACGTGGACCCCGGGCGGGGCTGTTTCACGCCTGGACACGCAATGAGTTTGCCAGGGCCTTGGAGATAGGCGGGCTTGAAAAGTTAGCTCCAATGGGAGAAGGCTCTTGTCCCCGGAATCCCTGCTTACCCCATCTTTCCTCACTCTTTACCCCGTCCCCGGCTGCCTTATGTAATTTTTTTACCCTCTTCTCTTCCTCCCCTGGGATTTTAAGACTTTGGCTTGGTGATTAAAGTCAGTTTACCACATTCAGGCACATTTAGTTAAAAGAAAAAAAAATCCTTGATTGCTTTAGAGCTTGAGTTCATTATTCAGATTAGATGGCAGCGAAGTCCCTTGGTTATAATAATCTTTGAAACATAGGATTCTGGCGGGGGCTAGAGAACTAGCAGCGGGGTTATGATCTCTAGCGGCTGTTGGCTATTAAAGCCACCTGTGGTGCTTACCCTGTTCTAGCTCTGCAGTCTCCTACTCCCATCCTCCATCCCGGGTTTAAATTTGTTCCCCGCTCAGCTTCTGGATTCTCTGTTCACACTGAGCCCAGGAGAGTAGTATAATAAAACTAGTGTCAAAAAACTTCAAGATTTCATAGAAAGAACTGGCAGGAACTTTGTTTCAAAGTTTCAGCTTGACGTATTGGAAGGCTGCTCTGGAAACGTTTCATTCATTTTAGAGCCAGAAGGGGCAAAACTGAGTGAAAGAAACTTCTGAGACATCACTCAGAAATTGAATTTTTTCTATTCATTGTTGCAAAGACAAAAGAGCATTGGCTCCTTTCCACGCAGATGCCTGGGAGAGCATAGGACTGAGGAGCTCTTAGCCTTTGCAATCTAACTCACATCTTCAAACCTTCTGCTCCTTCCACCTCCGTGTTGCGTGCCCTCGTGGTCCAAAGGGAAATGTTTCAAAGGCCAAAACTTTCCGCTCAGTGTTCTGTAAGATGTAAACTTTCTGCTTATAATTATGGTAGAGGAATTCACTTCTTTGCTATGTCAAGAAGGAGAGAACAATGTTTCAATACAGGTTGACTTCTGGTTGACTTCTCAAATTAAAATCAGTATACCTGAGCCCCTGGGGCCACATTCTTTGGAAATATTTAGATATTTGAGAATATATGGGTAATTGGTGATAAATTGGATTGTTGTACACTTCCATGCAGCAATGTTCTAAAAAGCATGTTTTTAAGATTTGACTTTTTTACAAAGTTATTACAATTTTATTGTAAATATTGTAAATATTGTAAATATTGTAAATATTATTGACTATATTCCCTATGTTGTATGTTTCTATGACATTTTATAATCAGAAGTGTGTACTTCTTAATCCTCTTCATCTATTTCACTTATCCTCCCACCCCTCTCCCTGCTGGCAACTGCTTGTTTGTTCTCTGTATTTATGAATCTGTTTTTCTTTGTTGTTGTTTGCTTGTTTTGTTTTTTAGATTCCACTGTAAATTAAATTATATGGTGTCTTTCTGTCTGACTTACTTCACTTGGCATAATACTATCTGTGTTGTCACAAATGACCAGATTTAATGCTCTTTAATGGCTGAGTAATATTCCATTGTGAATTTCATATTCTATTCCATACCACATCTTCTAGATCAATTCATCTATAGATGGATGCATAAGTTGCTTACATACTGTAAATAATGTTGCAACAAACATAGGTGTACATATATCTTTTTGAGTTGGTGTTTTCATTTTCCTCAGGCAAATGCCCAGAACTGGAGTTACGAATCATATGATACTTCTATTTTTAATTACTTGAGGAACTTCCATACTGTTTTCCAAAAGGGCCCCACAAATTTACATTACCACCAACAGTGCATGAGGGTTTCCTTTCCTCCATGTCTTTACCAACACTTGTTATTTCTTGTTTTTTTGATACTAGCCATTCTGACTGATGTGAGGTGGAGATTTGACTTTTAATAGCTTCAGATTTGCCTTTCATGAAACTTCATTGGTGACAAAGTTCTTTGACTTTTGAAAAATCTGAGCCACTTCTTAAACTGTATTAGTTACTTCTTTCTAGAGGTATATGAAAAAAGTACTGTGCAGAGTCCTGAATTGTAGAAATAGAGATCTAACCTAATCTACATCAAAAACTAATTTGTTGATCTTTATTTAATATATGCGTTTTTCCTCTAACCTTAGCACTTGATTATTAAAATTGAAAACTTATTGCTAGATAGAGTTGGGTAAGAAATTGTGGGAGGGGATACATGGGTGGCTCAGTTTGGTTAAGCATCTGTCTTTGGCTCTGGTCATGATCCCAGGGTTCTGGGATGAAGCCCCACATTGGAGTCTTTGCTCAGCAGGGAGCCTGCTTCTCTCTCTGCCTGCTGCTTCCCCTGCTTATGATCTCTCTCTGACAAATAAATAAATAAAATCTTAAAAAAAAGGAAAAAAAAGAAATTGTGGGAGGTATAAAGTAAATTAATTATATGTACCTATTTACAAGTAGTTCATTTAATGATTTCATTCTTCTTATTTCATTCAGAAATTATGGACTCTTCCACTTTTATTTTTCTTTGTCCATTATTTTGTGCACGTACATCCAGTACTTATGCACAAACATGTTCACACACACACACAAACACACTAATTGGCCTGTCATCCTAAACAAAAGTTTACCCTGACTTATTTTTAATCATAATCATTGAAAGCCTCAGATCTACTTGTAATACACTTTTAGATTTTCTTTTCTGAGTATTTATTTTTTCATTATTATTTATAGTAACACTGAATATGCATGTATTATTACTTGTTCACCTTCTGTTGATGTAGTCAATCTAGTTCTAACTTTAACGTAAGCTAATAATATACCAAGCTTTAAAAATATTCAAACTCTTTGGCCTGGCGATTCTTTTTCTAGGAGTCCATCTTGAAGGACTGATCAGAAATGTAGACAAACCATAAAAGTGATTTTTAAAAAAAGTTAGCACTAGTATTAAATAAGGGATACATTTGTTGTAAAAAATCTGGTAGTGCATTTCTAAGTCAAATGTAAATATTTGTTAGATTAGTCATTGTTTTAGATTTCTGTCCTTGTTTCAGCCATTAACATGCAGGAAGGGTAACTCTTATTTTTATTATGAAGAGATAGAAAATGTATTTTTAGTTTTATCAAGAACACATTTTTGACTTACAAGCCCATAAATAATCAAACAAAATGGTATTTTTTCTCTTGATGAAATGATCATATGACCTGAAGGGGAAAACTTTTCATACTAAGATCTTTTATACTTCTTTTTCTTTTAAAGATTTTTAAAAATTTTATTTGAGAGAGAAAGAAAAAGAGCATGTGATCATGAACCAGGGGAGAGGTAGAGGGAGAAGGAAAAGGAGAAGCAGAGTCCCTGCTAAGGGGAGCCTGACTGGGGTTCTATTCTAGGACTCTGGGATTAAGACCTGAGCATTTAAGTCAGATGCTTAACTGACAGAGTCACCCAGGTACCCCTAAGATCTTTTATACTTCTAATTCCTTTCTGTTCTCATTTCCAACCCTTTCATTTTTTAAAGCGAGAACAACTTTCCCACCCCACAGATAGCTGGTATATAGAGTGATTCTCGCTTCCCATGGGATCTCTGGCTTCTTTTGTTTCTTACTAGCCCTTCTATCCTTTTGTATTCCCACTGGGCTTTCAGGGCTCCATTCCTTGAGGAAACTTCATAATCCTGTCCTCTCTGCTGTCCCCCCTACCCCATGCCAGGCTACAGTGCTCACTGCTTTGTAGTTTCTTCTTCCCTGCACCAAAGGAGACTTATACATGTATGTGTTTACTTTGGTCTCATTCTATTAGAATGTAAGCTTCTTGAGGACAGGCCCATATTTTACTTGTGTGTTTTTCCACAGAATTTTGTGCAGTGCTTGTGAAATCATAGGCCATACCAAGATCAGGATGTCTTCCCAGACCCATCTGAGTGAACAGAAGAAGGGCAGAGCAGGACCAGCTTCATGGGTGTGCATGCTGTGCGCTTTGCTCTGGGCTTCGTACTCAGAAGGACCTGGAACTTGGTTTAGAGCTCTGCTAACACTGTCTTGAAATTTGTGCTAGTTTTATCTTTGAACTTGTGTTTTACAAGTGAAGTCCATTGGGATAGTAGAGTGTGAGTAGAGCTAATATATGAAAGAAAGAGAAAAGCTTTATATTTTAATACCTCTTTTTTTTAAAGACTTTATTTGACAGAGAGAGAGAATGAGAGAGGGAACACAAGCACGGGGAGAGGGAGAGGGAGAAGCAGGCTTCCTGCTGAGCAGGGAGCCCAATGCAGGGCTCAATCCCCTGACCCTGGGATCATGACCTGAGCTGAAGGCAGAGGCTTAACCAACTGAGCCACCCAGGTGCCCCTATTTCAGTATCTTTAATAACACATTTCCCCCTGCTTTTTGAGCAAAAGGCCTCACATTTTTATTTTGCACTGGGCCTGGAAAATCTTGTCGACACATTTCACTCTGGCATTGTGGCCGGTTGGCTATGACCATTTTTGTCTAAAATGGGACACTTCTGAGGGTGAAAGGGAGTGTTATTAATAATTACACTGGGAAACAGATGTAACCCTGGAGTGTTCCTGGTAAATCAGAATGTGCTGTTCTTCCACATTGCGGGCACATGAGTTACATGTCTTGTCATAAACAAAAGATTTTGAAGTTTGTTACCTGTCTAGGCGCTGACCTCAGATAGCCCAGAATCTGAGTCCTGTCTCTAATTTACTAGTTAACTTTGGACACATTCCTAAACCTTTCAAGCCCCATTTTCTTCATCTGTAAAATGGGGAACCAATAGCATTTCTCAAGGTTGCTGTAAGGATGAGATGATGGATGCTTTGGGCTCTGCCCAGTCCCTGACTTACAGGAGTGCCCTATATATGGTTACTGTTATTTCTTCTGATGCTACAGTTGCTACACAGAGGTACCCATACTGGTCAGCCTTAGTGTCTAATTTTTGCATGGGTGATATTCCTCTTTACACTTTCTGTCTCTGAGTCTCTTCTTTACTTCTTCCCCCAGTGTTTCCCCTTCTTTTCATGCAGTCCTTCTTCCCATGATATTCTTATTTTTTAAAAGATTTTATTTATTTACTTGTCAGAGAGAGAGAGCGAGTGAGCGCACACACAAGCAGGGGGAGTGGTAGGCAGAGGGAGAAGCAGACTCCCTGCCGAGCAGGGAGCCCAGTGTGGGACTTGAACCCTGGAATCATGACCTGAGCCAAAGGCAGACACTTAACCAACTGAGCCACCCAGGTGTGCCCCATGATATTCTTATACATACTCTGTTGACTTAAGACTGCAAGAACACTTTGCAGTCTATAAAACAACAACCATAATTAGTATGCCATTTTACAGTTTATAGTAAATAATTGCATATTTATTATCTGATTTGGGTTGATATATATGCCTCTTACTCTTTCAAATGGTGCTCCGTAGAGTTCCAGGGTTCTGTGGTTTGGCTTCAGGGTTCTGTGGTTTGGCCCTCATAGAGGGTGAGCAGGAACTGAGTTGGATGGTTTCAGGCTTTCCACTCAACCTCTCCTAGCACAGCCCCATCTTCTTCTGATTTGTGCCTTTGCTAAAGCAGTTAGAAAAGCCTCTTACCTAGATAGTAAACTCCAAGAGAACAGGAGTGGTGCATTTTTCTCTTAGGTACAGTTTTCTTGGCCTAAATATAGTGGTGTGTAAATAGGTACACAGGGAAACAAACAAATCAAACAAAAGCAAACACACAGTTTGAATGAGTCCAAAAACAACTTCCTTCAGTCACGATCTAACTTTTTCCAGGCAAGGATAAACGAATTTAACACATTACCTTTAGGTTTGTGCTATCCCGGCTGAATTATGTGATCGTCAAATTCATATGCTGCCATCCTAACCCTCAGTATACAAATAATTACAATGCCATGTGGGCGAGGCAATGATAGAGTAATAAGCAAAGTTGCATGGAGGCATTAAGGGGCCCCTTCAGTCCGGGGTCAAGGGAAGTTTTGGGAAAGAGGTGACGGATAGCTTCTGAGGGATGAGGAGAATATGCCAGACTGGGAAGACAGCTAACTATCCATCCGGAAAGAGCAGCGTGTTCCGTGTGACCTTCATATGACATTTTGGGGCTGCTGGCATGACGGTGCATAGGCGATGCTGACAACTCTTTGTTGACGGAGACTGATAAGTTCTACATGCTTTTGGATACTTTTGGGTATTGGTAGGAGGTGAAGTAAGTTCAGTCCAGTTTGAGAAGGATTGTGTGTTTAAGAATTCTTTCTCCCTTTCTTTCTTTCTCTCTATTTTTATTATTTATTTGAGAGAGAGAATGAGAGAGGAAGAGAGAGAGAGAGTATGAGGAGGGGAGAAGCAGACTCCCTGTTGAGCAGGAAGCCCGATGCTGGACTCGATCCTGGGACTCCATGATCATGACCTGAGCTGAAGACAGTCTCTTAGCAAGCTGAGCCACCCAGATGCCCCAAGAATTCTTTTTTTATTTTTATTTTTTAAGATTTTATTAATCTATGTAAAAGAGAGAGTGGGGGAGAGAACATGAGCAGGGGGAGGGACAGAGGGAGAAACAGACTCTCCACTGAGCATGACCTGAGCCAAAGGCAGACACAACTGAGTCACCCAGGCACCCCTAATTGAAGAATCCTGACTTTAACTAAAAGTAGTAGGAAATCAATTGTGAGGGGACACCTACTGTCCTGTTAGTAGTAAACAAATTTGAGAGCTCCAAAGTTGGCACTGGAAAGGGATGTCTTGTGGGATAAAGTTACTAGGCCAAGATTTCCTGAATCACCGTCTCTGAATTTCACCTTGGGATTCCTTCTCTCTGTTCCCTATGTCTACGACCTCTCTGGTCCTCAGCAATCCACTTAAGCATACAGCGAAGACCTTTCCTTGCTTCTCTTAATCTGGGACATGTTATAATCTTCAAAACATTATTCTTGAGTAGGGAAGAACAGAGGCCAGTAATCCTAGAAACAACGTGAAACACAAACATAGTCCAACTTGTATAATAGAGATTCCTTCTCCTAACCAAGTGGCCTTTCAGGGCCGGAGACTCGGACCTATTTTTATCTTAAGCCCCAATGTAGTTCCTAACTGACCCCCTGGCTGGGCACACTCCTGGGCTGACTTGGGGGAGTGCTTTGTTTTCTAAACATTAACTTGAACATGTATGTATGAGGATGGCCTCAGGACACTGCCCTTAGGATGTCTTGAGTCTCGTAGTGAATACACCTTAGTTCATTCATAATTCAGATATTTGGAATATTAATCATTATGGCCAGAGCCTACTCCCTATACAGAGGAATGTATTTTTAGTCTTATGGTTTCATCTGCATAGTTGTACCTTATTATAATGCCATTAATATAAGAATAGTATCTACTGAGATTAGCTTTGTTTCTCAGCAAGAGAATTCTGTCAGTAGGATTGAGGAATGAAGACTGGAGTCTGGTTCCCATTGGGAGCTTCTGCCATTGCATTGGTCCAGGTAAGAAATGTGGAATGTCTGATTTAAGACAGAATCAATGAAGAAGATAAACAAACCAAAACAGAATAAAACCCAAAACAAACCACAAACAGGAAAACAAGCACCCACCAACTAGGAGACATCCTTGGTTGGAACTTTTGGTAGGTGTGTTCATTCAGAAGTGGAGGTTTCTGTAGAAGGGAGAACATTGTGTGGAACTTAAGCCTGTAGTTTGAAAACAAGATGAATACAAGGGACAGAAGAGCATTGGGACGAGGAAAAAGGTGAATTTGGTTTTGGACTCGCTGGGCTGCAAATTCTGCTGTTTTTGAAGATATGAATATGAAAGTTAAGAAAGAATTTGGGGGGCGCCTGGGTGGCTCAGTGGTTTAAGTGTCTGCCTTCGGCTCAAGTCATGATCCCAGGGTCCTGGGATAGAGCCCCACGTCGGGCTCTCTGCCCAGCAGGGAGCCTGCTTCCTTTCCTCTCTCTCTGCCTGCCTCTCTGCATACTTGTGATCTCTGTCTGTCAAATAAATAAATAAAATCTTTAAAAAAAAAGAAAAAAAGAGAAAGAAATTGGGGCAAAAATTAGAGTTCTAGAAATTAACTTATCATATTTTTTTGAAGTCATCAGGTGGATGAGATGCCCTAAGGGGATGAACTTGAGGAAAAAAGCCATATAGACACAGGGTAGGTTGTTGGAAAGCCAGCATTTGAAGGATGGAGGAAGAAGTAGATTGCATTGGTGACCCAGACTGAGCCATCAAAGGTTGAAACAAAGAACCAGGGAAGAGTGATCTCTTGAAATCCAAGGAAGGACCTAGTAGTACCCAGGAGAAAGTCTTCCTTAGAACTTTTGAGAAGTAGGTGGTGGGAAGACTGAAAAGGCCCCTGGATTTGGCAATTAAATGCCTATCATTGGGCTTTAGTTCAGGAGTGTGTGAGCAGAAGACTGACAGACAATGAGCTGAGACCCCAGTGGAAGCTGAGGGATGAAGACCAGTGGAAAAACTATACTGAGACTTTGTCAGTAAATGCAAGGGGAGAAGTAGGTTAGTAACAGAAGCAGGTGATTTTGTCGAGGGATATTTGAGGAACTGCCATGTCACTAGGAGATAAAGAAGATCCTTGGCAAGATTCACTGCCACGAAACACCCACAACAACACATCGTTGCATGTGTTGCACTGTAATGCCAAGAGTGGGCCGGCTGTCTTGGATACTTTTAAATTTCTGCTGCTTCTCTAGTGTAGCATGTGAGGAACTGCTGGGATGGCCTTTGTGCCTCCTTTTGCACACTCACCAGCATCCTGCTGGGACAGTAGGGTGCGGTGCATGGTACAGAGCATGGGTTTAGGGAATCTGATGACCTGGGTTAAAGTTCTGGCACTGAAACTTACAAACTGTGTGTAACTTTGGGCAAATTACGTAGCCTCTTTATGCTTGGTTTCATATTTGGAAAATACATTTAATAATATCTCACAGGCTGGCCTCAAGTTCAAATCAGCTTCTGTAGGTATAGTGCTGATAGGTAGTAAGGGTTTCCTCTTTTTCCTTTCTCTTCCTGCCTCACAGACAGAGTCTGGTGGTTGTTGAGGCTACCTAGCCTGCTTCTGGGCCCTTTCTCTTCCAGCCTGGAAGCATACTGGAGGTTTTAATAGATAAGTTTTAATAGAAAGGTCCTGAGGAGGCTGGAGGGGCCTTCAGGATTGCTGGTGAGGTGTGGTCTTCGAGGAGGAGAGGGAGTGGTAAGGGTGTTGGAGATGCGGGTTGGGAGTGTGTGGAAGGTGCAGAGTAGTTTGCCTCTGGGAGGAACAAAGGAGGCAATGCCTAGAGTTATTTTAGAGGAGAGGGGAGTTGGAGGTTTCTGCCTGGTGACCTTTACTTTTATATGAAATTGAACTATTGTTTTCTTTGTGTTCTGTTTTGTTTGTTTTTGCTGAGAGTAAGGCCTATGAAGACAGTGGTAAAGATTTGAAACATACACTTTCAAGAACAGTAAGGGGAACTGAACTCAGGTATCTGAGGTTGGATGTCTGACTGTCTTTGTGTAATCATTCTTTTATTTATTTATTTATTTTAAAGATTTTATTTATTTGACAGAGAGAGATCACAAGTAGGCAGAGAGGCAGGCAGAGAGAGAGAGATAGAGAGGAAACAGGCTCCCTGCTGAGCAGAGAGCCCAATGTGGGACTCGATCCCAGGACCCTGAGATCATGACCTGAGCCGAAGGCAGCGGCTTAACCCACTGAGCCACTCAGGCACTCTCTTTTATTTATTGTTGCTATGATTTTTAACAATTTTATTTATTTATTTGAAAGTGAGGGGGAGAGAGAGCATGAGCAGTGGGGGGAGAGATAGAGGGAGAGGGAGAAGTAGATTCTTCTGCTAAGCAGGGAGCTCAATGAGGGTAGAGGGGGGAATGACTCAATCCTAGGACCCTAGGATCATGGGATCATGACTGAGCCAGAGCCAAAGGCAGAAGCTGTTTAACTGAATGAACCACCCAAGCACCCCATGCGTATTCTTTTAAAAGTGACTTTCTTAATGCAACATATAAATTTAGAAGTCAAAATAGAGAAGTAGCTTCACCTGATTTCTTATATTATGACTAGGTTCAAATCTTGGAAATAATGACATAATCATTTTTTTAAACCATGACACAAATTGTGTAGAACTTCTGTATTATTACATTTAATGCACACAGCAATTACTATGCACATTCTTTTGAAAAGGAACATTGATTTATCTGACAACATTTTGATAACATTACATTTTTTTCTCAGTACTGTCTTTTAGCATTGTTCTGTTGAGTGTTCTCTTATTATATACCTGGTTTATACTTTAATTCCAAATAAAATTGTTATATTTGAGTTTTGAGTACAATTAGTTTAACCTAAAAATAGTTGTTTCTGTTTACATGAATTCTTTAAAATTATTATCTATAATATTTACTTTTCATAATAGATGAATTTTTATTCTCAGTGTATTG
This sequence comes from Meles meles, assembly GCF_922984935.1. Lineage (NCBI taxonomy): Eukaryota > Metazoa > Chordata > Mammalia > Carnivora > Mustelidae > Meles > Meles meles. Next base: position 83,556,576 of record NC_060066.1, read on the forward strand.
TAATTGCATTAGCTATATTAAAATCAAGATTTCTTTGACTTATTATATTATTGCCTCAAACAATAACAAATTCAAAATCACCCCTTAATAAATGTTTCTTTGCTTAAAACTATGGTTGGGCCAATTTTCAAATGGTGTTCAGTATATTCATTCAAATCCTGAGACATCTTATAAAAACTTTTTTTTCAATTTTTCCCATTCTCTGAACAATCATTGAATTTTATCCAAGAATTCAATGATTGTAATTTTAAGAAAATTGATATGTTAAGTTGAGGTTATGGTTTTTAAACATCTCTAGTTAGTATAGATAACTTCAGACTTTGATTCCATGCATAAATTTGTAGTATTCTAGCCTTACCATATAGCTAAGCATACTGTACAAAAAAGGACCTGTGTTGTTGGAGAGTAGCTAAGCCAAGGACATTATGTTCTGTCATCAATGTGAAATGAGTATTTTCCATTAAAAGACAACCCCTTCACTTGGAAAGGTTAAATGGTATAATACTTAAGAAATGACGGCATCGGGTTAAATTTAGAATACTGACATAAAAATATTCTCTGGGTTAATAGCAAAAATACAGTAATATAGAATATGAATGAGTAAACATTTTTATTTATTTTAAAACTTTGTTTCTCTGGGAGAGTCGCCTAAGAGTTGATGTCTGTGTTTGACTTTGCTTTGCTACTTTTGTTATTTTAATTATCTATTGAAGTTGTCTTCTTGACAGTAGAAGAGGCTTTATAGATGGTGACACATTTTCAGTGATTGTGCAAGAAATGTGGATGTTTTCCTTTGCTGCCTGGTAATGCTTCACCTTGGCCTCGCTTTCATGCTCCTTTGGTTTCTAGTTTTTTTCTTGTTTGAGACTATTGCCCCAAAGAAACAAATCTTAGGATTCCAAAAATAACATCTCCCATTCCAAAGTTTTTTTTTTTTTTTTTCTGTCAGTAGCACTTGGGGGAGAGCTATGGAAAGACATTTTATCATCTAGATGTTAGTCCCATACTTGCATATTCCAAGATTGCTTTAATAGTTCATTATTTCCCCAGAACTAAAATTATGGAAGGAAAGGGAATTTTCATTTTCTACACTGTGTGTCTGTGTGTTGGCTTTTGTGTGACTTTAATATATTTTTATATGTTATGTAGGAATATTTTTGTATTCATATATTTATTCTACTAAAAATTTTTGAATATTTTAAACACTTTATGCCGGGGTTTCTAGTATCTCTTGAATAATGAGATGTCTGGCAGAGATTTCTAATCGCTCCCAATGTCCAATATTCTTTTCTTCCATAGTGATAAAAGTTTTAGCTCAGGCCATGATTATCTAACTTAAGATTGCATGTCTCAGCCTCCCTTGCTGTTAAGTGTGAGCCTATGAATAGGGTCTGGGTAGTGGGTTGTGAGCAGAAGTGGCATGGGTAACTTCCAAGGTGTACCTTGATAATGGAGGAGTATGCACTCTCTCCCTTCTCCCTGGGTGGTGTGAGGATGTGATGGTAGGAAATGAGGCAGCCATTTTCGACAATGATTTCATTGAAATGGAGTCACATGTTGAGGATAACAGAACAACAAAACAGAAAGAGTCCATTTCTTTACTAAAACAGTCTAACTGGTATCCTGTCAAAAATGGGTCTGTAAAAATAAGTCAGTATTTACTTAACTCTGCCCTAACATCATCTTTTTTGACATTTTTACATTGTGCTTCCAATTTTTCACTGATTTATGCAAATTATTAATGAATTGGCAAACTTTAATCGATTTTTCTGCCTTTGTCTTAACTGAGTAATCCTAACGTTTTAAATTTATTTCTAGCTTTTCTTTAATGAAAGTTCACCAGTGATTTCCCTGGATTACACTAAAACTACACTCTCTTTTGCTCTTGGTAAACTTTCTTTTTTTGTTGTTAGAAAAAGAACAGTATATTTATTTATTTTTTTAAAAGATTTTATTTTTTTATTTGACAGATGGAGATCACAAGTAGGCAGAGAGAGAGGAGGAAGCAGGCTCCCTGCTGAGCAGAGAGCCCGATGCGGGGCTCGATCCCAGGACCTTGATATCATGACCTGAGCCGAAGGCAGGGGCCTAACCCACTGAGCCACCCAGGCGCCCCAAGAACAGTATTATTTTTAACCTATGTTTCTATATTTTTTTTCCCTGAAGGCCAGGTTTTGTGTGTTTGTTGTGTATATTTATAAGAACATTTGTTCAGCTGCTTTGACTGAGGTTAAACAACAGTAGTTTAAACGACAAGGATTGTTTGTGACTATGAAAGCCGAATGTAATCAACATGGCTTTTTGTGTGTGCGTTCTGTCTTGGAGCTCTGCTTATTTAATTTTTCAATTCGATTGCCTAACAGTATTTCAGAGGAGTAAGCAGCTTGGCTCTATCAGGTCACTGAGTATCCCATTCCTTCTATCTTATTGCTCCACCATCCCCTAGGACCCATTAAATCAAAGTCTATAGGAGAGAAAGCCAGGCATCAGTATTTTATATAGTTTCTCCAGGTGGTTCCAATGTGCAGAAGGTTGGAGAACCAATACACGAGGGTCTTCTTGCCCATAGGGGTCGAAGCTGGCTTACAGATCCCTTTCTCATTCCAGCTCTAAGGGGACAGAGGCAAATTCCACACATCACTTTCACTCTCATCCCCTTGGCCAGAACGTCATTACATGGCTGAACCAGCTGCAGGGGAGACTGGAATAGTGCTATCTAGTTGGGTAGCCATGTATACGGCTGAAATTTGGGAAGTTCTGCACTAATATAAAGAAGTAGAAAATAAATATTGAGGAGCAAGGTGTAAAACTTAGGCTCCAGTGAAACATTAGGATTGGTTCTTTTTTTTTTTTTAAGACTTTATTTATTTATTTGACAGAGACACAGGGAGAGGGAACACAAGCAGGAGGGACGGGAGAGGGAGAAGCAGGCTTCCAGCTGAGCAGGGAGCCTGATGTGGGGCTCAATCCTAGGACCCTGGGATCATGACCTGAGCTGAAGGCAGATGCTTAATGACTGAGCCACCCAGGTGCCCCTAGGCTTGGATCTCAGAAAATCATAAAAATTAATTCTTGGGTTCCTTTACTATAAGAATCTGTTCTACTTAACATATAATTTGGATTATTTCCCCCTAAACTAATATATTCTTGTCCACATAGAAATCTATCTAATATTTTATCTATCTCTTCACATGTTTGTAAGAGCAATGTAAAGGGTTTTTTTTTGTTTGTTTGTTTGTTTTTGTTTGGTTTTCATGCTTTTTATTTTTGTTTTTGTTGTTTTATTTTCCCATTGGTTTTCACTACAGGAAGAATGAAGAGAGGGTTTGGAAATTTTGTAATTTACATGTTTATAATTAAACATGTTTTTTTTTTCCTGAAGTCTCAAACAAATGATAAAACTGTCCCAGGAAAATCTGGAGATCATTTAATATGTCTTTGTTGTATGTCAGGCACTGGATATTCATGTATAACTCACAACTCCTTTCAAGGCTTGTATCATTTTAACAAATACCTAAGTATAGTCTGGTTAGTTCCTCAGTGAGAGAGGGGGGATTCTGAGCCAATCCATTGTGCAGCTATTCCAAGAGGTTCTGCTGGTATTTACTGGCCCAGGCATTTCTAGATTGTGGGAGCACTGTGATTAATCAGGACTCAGAAAACCAAGGCAGATGTTGGGATCAGGGCGCAGAACTTGTTGACTCTGGAAGTACACAGAAGCTAGAAGTCAGGGAGAGACAGTAGTTCATTTCAGGCAAAGGAACAAGAGCAAAGGAGCAACAAGAATCGCCTGGTCAATCCAAGACAGGGGTCAGAGCCAGGCAAGCACTCAGGAGCCAACAATTACCCAGAAGTCAAGAGTTTCCAGGACAGAAATGAGGAAATGCAATGAATCATTTAAAAATAGACAACCTTAGTTCTACTGTTGGATATCTGTTAGTGTGTATCATTGCTAAGGGTGATTTCAGTGTGGATCATTTTGGATCTCCATGTGCTTAATTACTTACTACTTACTCTTGGTTTTATGTGTTGAAAGTGGCTCATGGGTGTCCTCTATATGATTAAATCATATGCTATTTGAAACAGGGATTAAGTACACACACGCACACGCACACACAGACACACATCCTCACTCTTCAAAATGTATGTATTGTTCTGCATTCAGTGGATAGTGTATAATTGGCGTTGGTAGAAAGCATTAATGTAATTAAAACACAGAGAAAGTGAACTATAATTCAAATGATTGTTATTCCTGGAAGTGCTCTATTTGCCAGGACTACTTCTTTTGATGGGATAGACGAGGGAGAGGAACAGGCATTGTGGTAATCCCAGAATGACGTTTGATAAATAAGCCATGGTCTATAGGTGGGGCCATTTTTCTTAGCTTCTAGCAAGGACAGTTAGCACAGCTGTGTAATCTTAGAGTCCAGAAGGGAATCATGCTATGGATAGATGAATATAGCTTTCAAATAAAATATGAGAAGTTGATGTTTCTCATGTATATTTTGAAATAATAATTCTCACATATAAATTGTACCTTCTCTGTATGGTGAAATTTTCTGAGGATAGCAAATATTCTTTGGGCTTTAGGGCTGTTTTTTTTTAAAAAAATTATTTCATATTTAAAATTGACTTAATTATAAGGAATTTAATGAGTTATATTATCAGAAAAAAATTTTTTTTATTTGTTTATTTTTAGCGTAACAGTGTTCATTGTTTTTGCACCACACCCAGTGCTCCATGCAGAACGTGCCCTCCCTATTACCCACCACCTGGTTCCTCAACCTCTTACACCCCCCGCCCCTTCAAAACCCTCTGGTTGTTTTTCAGAGTCCATAGTCTCTCATGGTTCATCTCCCCTTCCAGTTTCCCTCAACTCCCTCTCCTCTCCATCTCCCCATGTCCTCCGTGTTCTTTGTTATGCTCCACAAATAAGTGAGACCATATGATACTTGACTCTCTCTGCTTGACTTATTTCGTTCAGCATATCTCTTCCATTCCCGTCCATGTTGCTACAAAAGTTGGGTATTCATCCTTTCTGATGGAGGCATAATACTCCATTGTGTATAGGTACCACATCTTCCTTATCCATTCATCCGTTGAAGGGCATCTTGGTTCTTTCCACAGTTTGGCGACCATGGCCATTGCTGCAATAAACATTGGGGTACAGATGGCTCTTCTTTTCACTACATCTGTATCTTTGGGGTAAATACCCAGCAGTGCAATTGCAGGGTCATAGGGAAGCTCTATTCTTAATTTCTTGAGATTATCAGAAAATTTGAAAGTTTAGTTGATAACTTCAATAGATTCTTAATTTTAAACATTCACATTTCTATAGTTGAGTATTTGGTTCAGATTCAACTTTAATGGCATCAGAAAAATATATGCAAACTTAAATGAGAGGTCCAGGAAGTCAGCCAGGATATTTGAATAAAATCTTAAAAAAGAAAAAGTCTGCTAACTAGACTTAAAGAGAAAATTATAGCTTTACTATATTGTATTATATATTCTTTCTACAAACCATTTCTTTTCCAGCTTGTCAGTATTAAAGTTCCAATTATTCTGTGATATTCTAGAATTTTCTTTTCTAGAATTTAATTTTTGCCAAGTGAAATCTGTAGTAATTTTGTAATAAGAGAGAACTAAGCAATCAGTAAAAAAAAAAAAAAAAGGAATGGAATTGGAGTGATTTTTAAATTTATTTCAAAACCAACTTACATGTGAAAAACCTTTTAACAGTGCAATTTATGTCTCAGGTCAATTTAAAAAATACCTCTTTTAGGGGCGCCTGGGTGGCTCAGTGGGTTAAAGCCTCTGCCTTCAGCTCAGATCATGATCCCAGGGTCCTGGGATCCAGCCCCGCATCGGGCTCTCTGCTCAGCAGGAAGCCTGCTTCCTTCTCTCTCTGCCTGCCTCTCTGCCTGCTTGTGATCTCTGTCTCTGTCAAAAAATAAATAAATAAATAAATAATCTTAAAAAAAAAAAAAAACCTTTTTTATACTAGGCCTTATGATTTAGTCTCTTCAATAATTGTTTTAAAAGCATAAGGTTCAGGTATTTTGATTTTTTTTTTAAGATTTTATTTATTTATTTGACAGAGAGAGACACAGCAAGAGAGGGAAGAGAAGCCTGGGGAGTGGGAGAGGGAGAAGCAGGCTTCCCGCTGAGCAGGGAACCTGATGCGATGCGGGGCTTGATTCCAGGACCCTGGGATTATGACCTGAGCTGAAGGCAGATGCTTAACGACTGAGCCACCCAGGCACCCTTGATTCCTTTTTTAAAGACTTATTTATTTATTTGAGAGAGGGAAAGAGAGAATCTTAAGCAGACTCCCCACTGAGCACAGAGCCTGATTCCAGGATCAGTGGAGACCACCCCTGCCGAAATGAAGAGTCAGATGCCTAAGTGACAGAGCCACCCAGGCACCCCCAGATATATTTTTTTAAGATTTTATTTATCCATCTGAGAGCGAGAGAAAGCGAGAGAGGGAGAGAGCATGAGTGGGGTGAGGAGCAGAGAGAGAAGCAGATTCCTAGCTGAGCAGGTAGCCCCATGTGGGGCTTGATCCGGGGACTCCAGAATCATGACCTGAGCCGAAGGCAGACACTTAACCAACTGAGCCACACAGGCCCACCAATTTTGATTCTTAATATTCCAGGGCATATTCATTAAGCACGTATTGCATGCCAATCACTGTTCTAGGCTGGGAGGAGGAGTTAAAAATCCCCTGTTTCATGGAGCTCCCTTTTTAAAACAGTAGATACAAGATAAATGAGTGAACTATTTGGTATATTAGCTAGTTTAAATGGCAATGAGAATGAGTGAAGCAGATGGAGAATAAAAATCTGTGTATGTTTTTACATTTTATATAGGTTGGAAAGGCAGAAAGTCACTCCTCTCTGCAAGGCTCTAAGAATATTTAAAAATAACTTTTTTATTTTTGTTTTTTGACACTCTTAACTCAGGCAGTACCTAAGAGGAAAGTTCTACTCAGGTCTCTTGTTCAGCTCTTCAGTATGATTATAATTTAATGATGAAATTAATTTTTTTAAATTTTTTTTTAAGATTTTATGTATTTATTTGACAGAGAGAGATCACAAGTAGGCAGAGAGGCAGGCAGAGAGAGTGAGAGGGAAGCAGGCTCCCCGCTGAGCAGAGAGCCCGATGTGGGACTCGATCCCAGGACCCTGAGATCATGACCTGAGCCGAAGGCAGCGGCTTAAACCACTGAGCCACCCAGGCGCCCCTAATGATGAAATTAAACCCAGATATACATTGCTAATAAATTTAATGGAACAGATTAGCAATAGCTTAGTGAGTGTAAGACTTAAGGCTTTAACTAGTTAATTCTTTAGCTGTCATTTCTCAGTACACTGACTTTAATAGAGTAGGCACATGGTTTTTTGGAGGTTCAGCAAACTAACAATATATCTACCTCACCCTGTCACTGTTACATGTTTATGCCATTGATAAGCTTATTTTGTAGAGTGTTTGTCAATACGGTTTCACATCCTGGCAGCTTTGTGTCTAGTGGGAATTGTAGCCCGGGTTAGAATCCATCACTGGTGGGAACCAGCCAGCTGAGCAGTGCACCACCTCGGGGAAGCTTCTGCTGGAAATGAAGTGTCCTTCAGCCGTGAGTGGACGAGGTGTGGGGGTGACAGGTTGGGGATCCTGAAGGTGCAGCAGGATCTCAAGCCAGTTTTATAACTGTTACCTTAGATAATCCCAGATGAGTTAAAGCTAAGGTATGGAATGCTTTTTTCCGTTTTATCCATTAAGGTCTTCCCCTGAGAGGAAAAAGGAAGGGTAAGGAGTGTACCTTGTAACCCCTCCCCATTCCTTGTTCGGATAGTATTAGCTCCCTTGTGGCCCTATAGAAGTGACTCCCTGGAGAAGTGTGGACAGCTGGAGGCAACCCTGTGGCCTATAAAGTGTCATTGGGAGCCACAGCCAGAGACTGCGGGGGAGGGAAAGGGTCACTTCAGGACTGTGGAAAACGCTCCCTTTCCCCTCAGCATCCTAAGGCCTTGTTTCTTGTGTTATTGTCAGTAGAGTCTGGGAGCTTGGATTCTGGTGCTGAAATTTTTTTCCGGGTTAGTTCTATAAATGATATTTTTTAAGCAACCTTTTTGTGGAGTTTCGTTCTTTAGTTCACTGAATTTGTAGCACAAAGGAACGGAAAGAGATTTATTGCTATCGTCATTACCAACTTCAGAATAGAAATTGGTGAGTAATTATACTTACATTAGACTTTTAAAAAGTATAACTGAGGGAAAGGGATGCAGCTGGCTGTATTTTTTGATAAGGTTCTGTGCTTTCCTCTTCCGTTTCTCTTTAGAGACCGTTCTATGGCTAATACATCATAAATGTGAAAAGGAAGTGCAAACACAATTACCACAGAAAGTCAAAATCTCTTCCATTCACTTCTTTATGCTGTTTGTGACTTGTCTGCCTGATTGTTTCAAAGTAAGAAAAAGCTTGGGATTCTTATCTATCATTATCAGTGGCACTGGCTTTGAGTGTGTGGTGTGGTTCTGACAAAACTGGGACAAAATCAACCTTCATGCTAGCAGCCATTGTACCAAACTAATCACAAGAATGTGTGCAGAATATACACAGTGAGCTTTAAAGGCAAGTACATTTGTCTAATGAGATAATGCAAGATACAATGCAAGGAGGGAGATCAGATATAGAATGAACATTCCGTTAATTCTGTAACAAAATATTCAGTGCCATCAGTAGCTCTTCCGTGGGGGCTTTGAGATTTTCTGTTCCACTCTGCTCTGTTTCTTAGTCCTCATCCAGTCCTGAAGCCCCCAGAGGAGGAGCTGAGAGCTGATGGGGCTCCTTAATCAAGAATACAGTGAATGTGGATGAAATGATCCCTGGGAAACAAGGCTGGGTTTAGAATTTGGTCTAGGATAACATCTGGACATTTCAGAGGTCACAAAAGGAGCTGGGGTCAAGGATTAACACAGCTGAGGTCTGCAGTCTGTGACACAGAGCCAAGGAGCAGCTTCGGGGGATTTCCGCCATCTTTTACACTTGAGAAATATAGCTCCTACTCCTTAGCTCCTTCCCGTGCCCTCTGGTCTAGCCATACCCTCTCCCCTTTCACTTTCAGGTTCCTCTAGCAGACAGTTTTCCTGGACTGACCAGGTAGCTTTGAGTATGAGCTTCAGGCTTATGGTAACTTCTGAGGGGTGGATAATTCCATAATGATAAAGATTAGTATCAGTATTTGTAATCCAAGATGAGGTAGATTTTGACTGCTTTCATTAAACTTATTTCATTAGATGATTAGAATAATCATTTAAGCCATTTGGTTCATAGTTACTCCCTTAATGCATTTTTTTTTCACCTAGAAAGGTTTACTAATGTTTTATGATTCTTGTATAATTTTGAAGAATATTTATCAGACTCAAAGAACTTCCCTGATAACTCGAGTCTGGTCTTAGCGACAAACTGTGCCATTTGGAAATGCTTGAAAACTTTCCTGACCACTTGTTTGAAGTTTGCTGTTTATTTTGATCAGCAGGTTCACTTGGCTACCCCTGTGGAAATGTTACAAGGGTCTTCTTTCAGTTCATTTCTGGTCCCAGGTTGACACAGATGAAGTGAGTTGCTCCAAACAGAAGCAACAGAGTTAGAGAATCTTCTGCCTATCATCTGAGCCAGCCTTGCTTAGCATCTTACAATTCCAGTTTCTATGGCTTGATTTGTTCTAATTCCCAGGACCTGGACTATTTCTTTTCCTTTTGATTTATACCTTTGCTATAATTTGTTTAGAAATTCAGGAAGTATGGAAGAAAAGTTAAGAGAGAAATCAGTTATCTCCATTTTGGGAAACCAAAGAGCAAAGTGGTTTTGTTTATTAATTTGATGTTGTATGTTTGAATAACAGTTGTTGAGAGGTTAAGGTCTTTTTCACAGAGTCATAATCTCTGAATTTCACATAAAACAGTATAAGGTCCAGAGAGAACTTAGTTTTCAAACTGCCACCCCAAACTGAAAACAAAAATGAGTAAAAAAAAAAAAAACCCCAAACCCCAAAACCTCAATGAGAGCTATTCCTATTGACATGAAGAAATACTGTAATGATCATCAGCCTTTCAACAACATGGGATTAATTATCCCAGTAAAAAGAACAATACCCCTAATCTATTTTCACGCTTCTATGTCTCTGATGGAACCAAGTCTTAAGAGGATTCCCATAGGGGGCTGATGTATTTTCCAAAGTCCTTTGTTGTGATGAAATATGGAAGGTTATTTTCTAAGTACCAATTTGTGAACATAAGCATATGTATGCCAAGGGAGATTTGAAATTCAAGAAACTGATTTATATGAAACCACTTGTTTGATGTGATGTCCTTAATGATTTGGTTTTATTTTCATCCCATCCCTATGTCTAAACACATAATTAAAGTTCACCATTGTGAGAGGCTCAGATGTCCTTGCTTTTGGCTGTAATAGTAGAATTTTGATTTCCAGTACCAGTAATTCTTATAAATGAAGTCTACTGGTGATCTCCACAGAATGTAGGCTATTACTATATATGAAGAGGCAGAAAAAGTGTCATTTTAGTTTATATTTTTCTATGGAAATACCTTACACTATGAGATTAGGCAGGTCTTTTAGTGTTGAAAAATATGAATGAAACCTCCTGTGGATTCCATTGCTTCTTGTAGCTGCTGTGGAAATTCTGTCGCAATGCTTTCAGACCCCTTGACCACACTGTTGTACATATTTACTGTTGCACTGACTGCCTTCTTGCCTTCTTTGAAGCCTTTCCCAACCTGGCTTCTTGACCCTTCTTTTCAGAAGAAAGACTCCTAACCTTTTCCCATGACCATCTTTTAACCATATAGTTTAACTCTGCCCCAGTAGGATCTCCTTTTGCTTCCCTGTGGCATTTGACATTGCTCATCAGTGTTACTTTTTTGAAATTTCCTCCTTGGGTAGCATCCGTTGGGTTCACTGATGAAAGTCTATAATATCCCCTTTGCTTTCAACTCTCATTCTTGGCTTTTCATTCCCCTTTTTATATAAATTTTATCTGTCTTTTTAATAAACTTATCAACTCATCATGACCTCTACAATTACCTTTACATAAAGTCAAATACATCATTCCAGTTAAGATGTCAAGTTCCAAAGTCATGTCTTCTATATACGGGACATTGCACCGTATGTTTCACTTTTTTTTTTAATATTTTATTTATTTGACAGAGAAATCACAACTAGGGAGAGAGGCAGGCAGAGAGAGAGGAGGAAGCAGGCTCCCTGCAGAGCAGAGAGCCCGATGCGGGGCTCGATCCCAGGACTTTGGGATCATGACCTGAGCCGAAGGCAGAGGCTTAACTCACTGAGCCACCCAGGCGCCCCATATGTTTCACTTTTGCCTCCAATTCTGTCATTATTTTTCCTCTCTTGGGCCCTACTACCTTCTTATAATTGGCATTTTCCAATTTCCCTAGACTGGAAAGCTCGGTGTCTTTTTGGTCTTCTTGTTTTTTATCCCCTATCAAACCAGTTTCAATGCCCTATTGATTCCCTCTTCTGATTGTCTTTAGACATTTCTAAATGTCTCCAGGATGCTGCTACTTAGGTAATGAATTGATCTTCCTTTGTTCAGGAAAGATGTAACAATGACAGAACAGGCAGAGTGATAACCATGCAACAAACATGCCCAGATTAGTTTTGCTAAAATACTATTTTCATCTTTTTATTTATTTATTTATTTTGCCAAAGACAGACCTTACCTCCTTGAGGCTCACACGTCCTAATTGCCCCAGCTGACATTCTAGAACCTTCATAAAAATCTCCTTACCATATCTGTTCACACTTACCATGGTAACAAATCTCTCCTGTAGGGTTAGTTTGTTTCTCAAGTAATCCAGTCAGTTATCTTGCTGACTTATCTGATTGCCTCTGCTTATGCTCTTCTTTCTGCCGGAATAAACTCTCCTCTCTTCTTGGACACCCATAGTTTACTTGCCTTGTAAGACTCGATTCAAATATCACATTTCTATAAAGACATCTCATACCTCTCTTACCGTTCATCACCTCCCAATGTTTTGTTATTCATATCACAAATTTCATCATTTTAATGCTACTTGTCTTGCATCATCATTTATTTGGTTTCTGATATTGCTATCAGCTTAGGTCATGATCCCAGGGTCCTGGGATTGAGCCCCACATCAGGCTCCCTGCTCAACGGGAAGCCTGCTTCTCCCTCTCTCACTCTCCCTGCTGTGTTCCCTCTCTTGTTATATCTCCCTCTGTCAAATAAATAAATAAAATCCTTAAAAAATAACAACAACAAATGAACTGATAGATCTGGTCAATGTTACGAGTGTATAGCCTGTGCTTTTCTGTCTCTATGTCCTTTTCATTGTGTTTTCTCTACGTATCTTTAAGCAGAAACTGTGCCTTTCTCCTATTTTTATTTTCTATAACTAGTTTATAATGCACTGCCAATCCTATAGTGAACCTAGAGAATGAATGAATGACCAAATGCATTTAAAGTGAAACAAATAAATGTTAGTATACATCTTTTTAAAAAATCTCTTACATTTCCAAGTACATAAGAGTCTGAATAAACTATAGGAAAAGATGAGGGCAATGGAATTGAACAAAGTGTTGGATGGATATTATTATCAATAAGTAGGGCAAGGAAGTAGTGCCTAAGTAAGTATTATATTTTAGCATGTAATTATATCTTTTCAACCATATCTTATTCATTTAATGTTCCCAGTATTTATCAGGAATTCAGTAACTGGTTTTTGTGAAATGAATACATGAATTGTGTCTCATATATTTTTAAGTATTTGCTTAAATAATAATGCACTGCCGCAGCTGGTTTCCAAAGTTGTCTCCCCAAGGACCTTTACCTCCCAGTGGTCACACCTTTTTGGCATCCTTTCTTTGACTCTGAGCTGGCCCTGCAAGTTGCTGTTGACCAAAGACTCCTAGGTCTAGGTCATAAGAAGCTGTGCAGCTTGAAGAAAGTTTTGCTTTTGTGATGCTTTGCTTTGAAGCCAGTCACCTTGTAGGAAGTGGACCTATTCTGAGACCACTGTGCCATGAGAAGCTTGAGCCATGTTAAGAAAATCACACGAAAGTGAAAACACAGTCACTGTACTATAGTGTAAAAATGTACCTGTAAGGAGAGCCATGCACTTAAACTCATGTTAAAGGTCAGCTGTTTTGTGTGTCCTATTTTTCGCATACCACTGTTTGTGCAATTTACCTGTAGTTTTTAAATTGCTATACTGTATCCCATTCTGTGAGTGTATCACAATTTATCCATTCTACTCTTGATGGAGGTTGGAGTAGTTTCCTCTTGTTGACTAATATGGCTAGTTTTGCGGTTAGCAGTCTTATAAATGTCTTTGATAAAAGTAGGTACCCCTTTCTGTTGGGTGGTTTTGAATTGTTTTATGGCTATTTTGCATTGCATTAGTTTTGTGTCTACAAGTAGCCTATATGCCATTTTAGAGTGTAATGACTAGGGTGTATGTGTTTCTCTTTCTTATCATAATGCCTACCAAGCAGAGTTTATAGTTTAATTATTCAAGAAATATACATTGATTGTTCATTTAGAAATTTTAAAGCACATCTGCTTGGCTTCTCAAAAAAAGTTCTAAATTAATCATGGAGTTTGTACTCCAGTCATTAAGGACAAAAAATAGGGAATATCTTTTTAATTAGACATTCCTGTTGAATAAATAGCAGTTTGTTGGAAAATATTTCATCTCCCCAGAGCTATTGTTTATTGCTTTACAAATAACATGAGAAAGAAAATCACTTTTCTCATTATGATAAAAGAAAGGGTAGTAATAAACAACTGAAGTTTCTGTGTACTATTATCATACCTTAGGGTTCTAAGCTTCAATAAATCACTTGTTAGGATAGAGCTTATAAATTATCAGTGTGTGTAACTTGAGAAGAGCGTTAGAGTACATATTTTCTATTTGATGAGCTATGTTTTAGAGCTGCATCATATCATTTATTATAGTATAAATTAATGGGTACTAAAAGTACAACATTTTTTCCTTCACAGCTAATCAACTTGAGGAATTTTCTTGTTTTTTGCCTCTTTGTCATAACACCTGGATTATTTATTTTAAAAATTACAATGATAAAACTATTCCAAATAGGCCAGGTCTGATTACTTTCCATTCCAGCAAATTTACTTTAAGTGCCAATACCATATGGAAAAGTTTGACTCTGATATACCAGACTTTTTTTTTTCTTTTTTGGTAAAGTGTAACTCTTGAACAAAAAAAAATGAGTGACATGGAGGTTTAAATTAGTTTCAGATGGTTTATAGTTTGTGGTTTGTTGTTGTTAACTCTAAAGAATCTGAAGGATATATAAAAAGATTAAAGAATCTTTTCAACTACCAAGCTTAAAATATCCGTGTTTATGAACAAATGCCATGCATTTTCTATCTTGGTTTATCCTTGTTCCTTTAATTCCTAGTATTTTTTTTTTTTTGAATACCGTGATGTCTTTTGCATCTTCCCATTCATCTATTTATTCAAACATTTACTGAGTGTTTTTTGTGAGGTAAACATTACTGTGGGCCTCCCATTTTCAGAGACTTGGCTCTTCCCTGGAGGAGATCAAGTGTACTGGGAATACCAGCTATATAGACGGATACAATATAATATCAGTAAACCTGAGGAAAGTAGGATCAGAGCAACTCGTTCTGCTTAAGGGAGTCCAGGAAGTTGTACACAGCAGATAACATTGGAAGGGAGACATGAAGAATGTATAGTAATTTGAGCAAAAAAGTGGAAGGAAAGATCTTCTGTGCAAAGAGAGTAGTGTAATACAGAGGCACAGATATGAGAGAGGTTTGGCATATTCAAGAAACAATGATAAGTGCGGTTTTCTTAGAGCTTAAAGCACACTGGGATAAAGAAGAGGGGGAAGACTTGAGATGAAGAAGGTTACCTTTTCCACTGCCAGACATGAAAAGCACAGCCTTCCCCCAGAATGACCTCCTCTTTTTTATCTTGGAACAGAACAGTAATATGGGAACTGGTAACCCTTGGTACAATTGGCAGGAATTGAATAAAAAGTAGGCTTTTTGATCAGCAAAGAAAATAGGATTGAGTTTTCTAAAAAAGTGTAAAAAGGACAAATGGGAGTAAAACCCCAGCATAGTCTCAGAGCAGTAAGTAATCAGTGGTCATTCCCAAAGTAGAGATGCTACAGCTAAGAAGGAAGGAAGCCTCCATTAGAGTGCCTTTGAGCACCGGGCATGGTTTTCTTTATTTCTTCATCTTCCTTCATCAACCTGGGTGAAACCCCAGAGGGCAACTGGATGGAATTAGGTAGACACTAATGTGGTTGATAGCAGAAATAGGCAACAGAGTGATTATGATAGGGAGATGGGCTGGCCTGAGAGTGAGAAAGTAAAGTTTAAAGGCATAAATCCAAATTTCTGCACTTCTACAATTACTGGGAAAGAGATGTTCTGTGTTTTAAACAAGCCCCTAAAAGAGGGGAACAGTATTATTAGAAGACTGTTGGGAAAGTAAATGTGGTCTTACCAGGACGATGTTGGTGAAGACAGGTGACACTGGATGGAGGCATCACCTCCATTTCCCTTTGTCCTGGAGGCCATATTTTTAGAGATAATTACAGAGAAGAGAATGGCTGGGGAGGTAACCAGGGTGGTGAACGGTCTGGGAAGAATATTGCAGGCAAAAGAGACAACGGACCTGAAGCTGATCAATCCTCCCATGGAATAAAGGAGACAAGACAGTCAAAAGCAAGAATTGTCTACAGTGAAGGCAACAACCACTAACTGGAAGTCCGAGGAGTAGATTTAGTTCTATGAAGAATTTAGTTCTATGATCTTTCTTACGACTTTCATTGACAATAGGGAAATAAACAACTTTGGAAGAAATACCTCCAAGATAATGGGTTCTCTGTGTATTGGAAGTGTTCAAGCTGTGATGGGTGCCAACTTGTCAGTATTGCTGTGATTTGTAGGCATTTTGACTAATGACCTTGAGTGTCATTGGAAGATGTCTGAAAATGTAAAATATGACACTCTTGATAGCCTTAAGATGTATGTAAACCAGATGGCCTCAGCTGGATGCATTTAGGAGCCCTGATGCCAGCGAGCCCTGGGCATGTGGTAGGGCTGTGTGCGAGCTTTCATTGGAGATCTGACTGGTGGGAAATGACCTAGTTGCTAAATTGAGATGAAATAACAATTATAGCCATTAGGAAATGAATGCTTGCTAGTGCCCAATTCTCAGCTGGGTACTTTATACACACTGTCTGACTTAGTCATCACAACAGACTTGGGTGGTGGAGTTTATTAAATATCCCTTCTTTTATCAATGAACAAAGAAAGGATTGACTAGATTGATTCCAGCTCCAACATTTGCCAGCTGTGTCACTTTGGAGACTTACGTTGTCTCCATGCCTCCGTTCCCCCATCGAAAAGTGTGGATAGTAAGAGTGGCTGCCACATAGATGAGAGTTAAATATGCTTAGTACATAGTAGATGCTTAATACAAGTTTGCTATCATACTTTAATTTTGACTATGGCTCCAAAGCTCATGTTGTTTTCCCTGAGTTGCAGTGGGTTGGGGGAATGTCACAGCTAAAGAAATATGAAAAAATATTAGAATCTTCATTCTTTACGGGGGGGAATATATATATTAAATATAATATTACCATATTATATTTTATATATATATATAAAATAAAAATATATTGTTCCACTTGGGAGTTTGGGAGAGAGCCAGGTAGCAGTTGATGATTACATGAGTAGTCTCGTATATTTATGTATAAGAACGGTGTACAGTATTGGAGTTATATATTCTTAAGGTTAACAACCTCTCAACACCAATCCAAAATGCTACTTACTTTATAAAATTTTTCCAGTCCTCAAACTGGAATGGGATTATGTTTTCCTTTAACTGCCCACCCCTGCACACACCCCCCACCCCTGACCCCGAATGTTCTTACTTGCTTATTATTTCCTGATTTATATCATGGTTACTTGTGTACTCTCCAAAGAACCTGAAGCTCAGTTTTGGCCTGGCCTTTAGCATCTCCTCTGTGGTATTTCTTGGAATACCTCAGTTCTGGTATGCAGGTACTCCAGTCTTTATTTGAATTGAGCCACATTATTAAGTTTTCATTTTTATCCTTTTTTTTTTTTTTACTGACCCCTTTAGACAATACTGAAAGGCATCCACAGAACATTTGCTTTCTGTAGACCATAGAGTTTGTTTTTTTAAAGCAGATAGGCTAATTCCTAAAATTTTAAGTTTGTGTACTTCTTTAAAAACAAACATTACTTTAATGAAAATAGATCCTGAATCTGGTATCTGCATACCAATGATTATGAATCAGTGGGGGAGGAAAGAAACTTTATTTCACTCTGGCTTCAAATGGCTTTCATGCAAAAAGACTAAATGCTCCCTTTAACTGACTCAGTTGCACAGATGTGTGGATGTGTATGCCCCCCTTCATCACCCAGCCATGCTGGTGCAGTGATGCTCGAATGTGCACACGCATTGCAATACCTTCCACCTCTCCATCTTCACTGTCACTTCGTTTAAATTCTTATACCTGAGTTATTGTACTAGGTTCCTCATCGAGGTGCCTGCCACCATTCTGGACTCAGGTAAGCCCCCACCCTTCGTGATCATGAACGTTCTATGCACAGAGCTGACCATGTTCATGGACCTAGAATGCCACAGGAGTTTCAAGCAGTGAAGTTGGCCTCAGGGTCCTTCTGAGATCTCCCCCTCCCCCCAACAGATTTCTAGCAGCAGTCTTTCCCTGTCCTTTCCCTTCTGCCAGACCCCTTGGATTTTATGCTCAGAAATATAGGTCGTTTTTTGTTGTGTTATTCACTCTTTGATAACCCCTTAAATGTTATTGTAGTTATTAGGGATGTGGGCTCTACATCCAAATTTTATTTCCTTCAACTTCCACAACTGTAAGATGGGGATTATGTTAGTGCCTAAGTCATAGGATTGTTATGAGGATTGAGTTAATATTTGTGAAGTAGTACATCAGTGTACCTCTGTGCTCTGTCCTGCTTTGGGAATGTGTGTCATCATGCCTTTATTCCTGTTCCTGCTGTTCTCCCTATTTTTAAAAAAGATTTTATTTATTTATTTGACAGAAAGCATACACATGAATGGGGGGAGGAGGGGCAGAGAGAAGGGGAGAAGCAGGCTTTCAGCTAAGCAGGGAGCCCAATGCAGGACTTGATCCCAGGACCCTGAGATCATGGCCTGAGCTGAAGGCAGATGCTTAACTAGCTGAGCCACTCAAGCACCCCTGCTGTTCCACTGTCTTAAGAGTTCTTCTTCTCTATCCATTGCTTTAGAACCCTCCTCTAAAACATCAGTCTCTTAGTAAAGCCTTTCCATGTTACCCTTTACATGCTCAGAAAGATCTGATACTCCATCTACTTCTGAACCTTGAAAACAAATTTATATGGAACACACTGTGATGCAAATATTTTTATATATATCAGTGTCCTCTACTGAATCATCAACCCATGAAGTCATTATTGACTTATCATTGGTTCCTCAGAAGCTAGCTCAGTGTCAGGCACATCATTTTTAATAAAATCATTGGACAATTTTTTTTTTTTTGACTGAACAGCAAAGCATTTTACAACAGTATGTGGTGGTAGTATTGAATTTCAAGATTTCGTTTGGACTTTGGTCCAGAGCATGGTGTTCTTGTGTGATTCTGATAGATATAGATTCATATCTGCATATGTGTAGTTTTATTAGTGTATGCCTGATTGAATACAATCATTCCTGCCAGTTTGCATTTATTTAACTACTTCTGGTAGTTTATAAGAAATTAATCTTCTGACTTCCCATGTAAAAATGCAAGCCGAGAGTTGTGGTGATTCCGTGCCAAAGATCTGTTGCTGTTCACCTGGAAGACTGACGCGTCCTCTGGTTCAAGCTGTGCTTTAATAAACAGGAGCTCCAACACTTTGTGATGGGAAGTAGAGCTAAGGACTCTTTGAAGTACACAAGCGGATCATGCTGAATGCTTTTCTAGGTCATGTTCATTTCATAAAAACAGTCAATTCCCAGCCATCCCAGAAGAGGAAATGCTGAAGGTCCCTCGCTGCACTGCGGGGCAAGGAGGAAACCAAGGGCTGCGAGCGGGAGGGGCCCCACCGCCTAGCCTTTCCTTGACTAGTAACTGGTGGGCATGGAGCCCAGTCACACAGGTCCCCACACACAGCAGCTTTCAGGCTAAATTTGTGCCGCTGCTTCAATGCAGAAGTTTTTTTGTTTGGTTTTGTTTGGTTCCCATGTTGATTTCCTAATCATGACTTGTTTTCAAAGCCAAACACGATAGCATCCTGAACACTCATCAGCATTTGGTCAGCTTTGCTGCCAAGCTAATTAACAGATTTTTATTTAAAGGGATGAGAATAAAGGGGATGATTTTGGTAAAGAAGTACCATCGTGGGAAATTTGATTTTTCTCTTCTGTTTAAGGATTGTTATTTCTAATTTTTGGACATTATGTTGTAAATATTAATTCCACTGGCCATGTTTGCTTTAATTTGAACACACACAGTTTTCAGATTCTGCTGACCATTGATGCTGACACATTTGTGATGGATATTACCAAGTTATCTTTTTTTTTAAAGGTATTTATTTATTTGAGAGAGAGACAGTGAGAGAGAGCATGAGAGAGGAGAATGTTAGAGGGAGAAGTAGACTCCCTATGGAGCTGAGAGCCAGATGCTGGACTCGACCCAGGATTCTGGGATCATGACCTGAGCCAAAGGCAGTTGCTTAACCAACTGAGCCATCCAGGCACCACCCCCAAGTTATATTTTTAAAAACCTGATGAGTTATTGAGAAGGTACCACTTTGGATCTAAATGCCAAGATCAGAGCAGCTACTTGTGCGCTGACAAAACTTATTTTTCTTTCTTTTCAAGGATGGGAAAACAACTTTTTAGTCTGGAATAGCAGGCCTCTCACTGCTAAGCCATGAAGCCTGAGAGTCCCGAAACCAGAGGCAGAGAATCCTGGGGAGGGTGCTTAGTGTAGGGGGTTAAAGGGGAATCGGGAAGGAATCTCTCTTCCCTGGCATGACCAAACATTTGGAAGGGAGAGGAGCAGCTAGGCCATTAGAGGCAATTTGAGTGCCATGTCCGGACAGGGCATTTGGGCTTGGCTAAGGTCCACAAATTATCTGGGGTGTGGAGCTGCTCCAACCTTGCATACAACCAGTGCTTCCCACCAGAAATATCCAGAATGATGTCTCTTTAATTCTGTTATCAGGACCATGAGGTTTCTAGCAGGGAACAGCTCTGCTGGAGGCTTTCAGGAAGCTTGATGAGTAAGAAGACTCATGTAGTGGTGGAAAGATCTCAGGCAGCTGTCACTTGGGAGATGGAAGTTCAAGGTTAATTTCACTTAGTTGGCAAATGTGTATTGAGAAAAAAGTTCATTTTCATAATGCTTCTTTTGGCTGGAGACAGGAGAAATGCAGGAAAGATTAACATTTTTCTAGGCTCTCTTTTGGGCTAATCAGGTTATACTAATGAAAATATTTTAGTGTGCAACGCACAGTATTAAGTGCACCATGTGTGTAAATTCTTTTAATTCTCACAGTAATCCCATGAGGTAAGTGCTCTTATTCTGCCTTTTTTACGGTTGGGATATTGAGGCACAGAGAGATGAAGTGATTGCCCCGGAATCACCCAGCTAAGTGGCATAGCTGGGATTTGAACCTCGTCTTAGAGTTGAGCTTCTGCTCTTTGTCAGGACACTGTACTGCCTGAGCATGCGGGGAGCATGTAGATGCAATAGTTGGCTTGGTCTCTGAACTCTCTGTAACACTTCATGGAGCATTGATTTATCTCACTGGGTTTAAGCTATTGATTTCCATTTATATTACTTCTCTCCTTCTGTAACCTTCCAAAGGCAGGGGTTTGACTTTGCATCCCTGGCACCAGCTTGCGTTCCTGGCACCTTAGGAAATTCTGGAACACGGTGCCAGCAATCTGGGGTCCAAGAAGAACAGCAAGGCTGGGAAATTCAAGTGACCCTGTGACCTTTCTAGCTCTGGTCAGGGGAATAGAGATAATGTGTCAGAGTTTAGAAGTCACTGAAACCAAAGTTAAAGATGAATAGAATCACTCATTTCTGATGTGTTTTTGTTTGCTCTCCTTTTATTATCAATATCTTCATCTTTCTAGAACTATGTAAAGCTGGTCAACATTTCCCAGAACATAAGCTAGAGAGACCGTTAGCTAGCAATGCTAAATAGATCAATTCAGAGCCTCTATTGACATCATAAAGCCGGATTCTTTTTCTCTGACCTGGCTGGGCACCTTTAAGATATTTATTATTTCTTTCCAACCTGCCATACTTCTGCAGGGATTCTGAGGTTATCTCTGAGGCAAGCTGTGTGCATTGGGAGCAAAGGTTCAGTTACTGAATGTGTCCAGAATGAAGTCGCAGACTGAGAGTTCCTCTCCAGGTATATTTCAAGTTCATCTCCTGCCTTGTTCCCCCAAGCCCCCATCTCGTGCACTGGACTGACTGTTCCCACATAGATCTGGTAGCTGCTAACCTTGGGTCTGGCCTTTTCGATCATTGCCTTTTCGAGATACCCGATACCCCATTTCTTCCTCGTTTTGGAAACCCTTCTCAGTCTGTGATGTTCAGACTCCACCTTTTCTAAGCATCTGTCTAGGATCTCCCCACCTGCATTTGACTTCTTCCTTCCCTACTCTGATCATCCTTCTTTCTAGACTGTTCTTACTAAGGCAAGCCTCATATTAGGTATTTGAATGTGTCTGTCTTTTTCATTGGGAATTTTGGAGGACCAGAAATTGTGTGTGTGTGTGTGTGTGTGTGTGTGTGTGTGTGTGTGTGTGTGTGTGTATACATGTGGCTACTCCCACGTACATAAATATACCCAATGTCTTTGCTGTCCCATAAGGCAGAATAGCAGGTACTCAAAGATACTTTTTCCATTTGAATGACCACCCTCCATCTTCCTGTTCACCTTTTGCCTCCACACATCATGGATGCCTCATTCTGATACCACAGAAAATATTTGAACACTTCTGCCTTCTAGTCATACAGTTTTTGGATTGTCTCTCTTCCCATTCTTTTCATTTATGAAATGCTACAGAGTGCACAGCCACCTAGCATCTGCCTGGCCTCAGTTCTAGCCAGCACTCCTCCACTTGCCCCTGCAGTGGGACGAGGACTAGAATCAAAGCAGTAGGGCTGCTGATGATAGAGGTTTGGTGAAAGTCAATCCACTCCATAGCAGACATTCTCCTGGCAACCCTTCTGTCATTACTCCAGGAATGTTGCCTCCAAGGAGGAAACTGAAGCTCATGGAGATGACGGAGTGCAGCTGGGATTCAAAGCCAGATTTTGCTACCAAATCCCATGTTCTTTCGCCTACCACTCCTTAAGCCTCCTAAGCCCTGAATGTGCGTGACACGGTGCACTCCTCATCACCCTAGGGACTCTTTACTGAGAGAGAAATTGGTAGCCCCATTATCCACAGAGAACGAGCTCCACCCAAGGTCCCACCAGTGATAGTGGGAGAGCCCATGATTCAAGCACAGGTGTTCCCCCCTCTTCTCTTTCCATTGAACCACACCATTTCCTGACTCCCCAAAATATATATATATATATAGGAGACTTTGCGTGTCTTCTTTCTTTCCCAGGGTTGTTGCCCGCCACTCATTTTTTTTGTCTTCTAGTCCCCCCCCACTTAGTTGTGGAGCCTTGGGCCCAAGTTAGGGGTCTCTTACTTGATTAGTTTATCCTTTTGTTGGAAACTCAGAAGCTTCCCAAGGTAAAGCAAGCAATGCATACATAACAAGCAGGTGGTGATAACTGGTCAGGTGGAGGGAGCCTGTGCCCCATCCAAAGGGGCAGCGATACTCACGTCCAGTCAACTGCTGCTGAAGACTGGGACCCCAATGTTCCAGAAGCTCCTGCTTTTCCAGAGTAAGCTGGGATTCTGGATTTTTATCTGAGTTTTCCAAATTTTTGAAATGCAGAACAAGCAAACCAATCATGTGTATGGACCGGATTTCCGGACTGCTGTTTTGTGGCCTCTGCCTGGGGACCTGACTGGTCGCCCATACTTTGCTGTTTGCTGTGATTTCCCTATCCTGTAGAGATCTGGGTTTGTGACCTTGTTTGGGGGAAAGGAGAAGGAAATTAGTACATGAGATACAGAAAAAGAAATTCAAAAGTGTTAATATTTGATTTAAAAGATTCATGCTAAAATAAGTGGGGCACATCTAAATTTACATTTAAATATACATGGCATCCTAATTTAGCGACCACAAAGAATATCAGATTTCCTCAAAATAGAGTTTTCCCCAAATTAGTTATCCCTCTACCTAAATTTTGCCTAAGAATGATCTTTAAATGTATTTTAAAAACATCTAAATCTTAGATATTTTAATAATTAAAAATTTCCAGATCTAATTAAAGACTTCTAAAGAATAATACTAATATTTTATTTTCTATACATGTAGTTTGATAAGCATTTAAACTGTTTAGCCAAATTAGCATAGAACTTACACATATATTAGCAACATTTTAATAATGTTGCTCTATATTTCCTGCAAAATTATTGATGATTTTGTTATTTTTAAGTAGAAAGCTATGACTTCATTATAAAAATTTAAGTTGTCTCACTATTAAGTAAAACTAGCTTTATATGTCAACCTTTAATTAATTACTGTGGTATTGCTAAATTCAGTCACCTTCCAAAGACTCAAAATTATTGTCCCTCAGTCTGTGGAATGCACTTAAAACAGGCATTTAAAATCACTTGTGTGGGGATACACTTGAAGAAATACCACATTTGTAAACAGTGATCTTCCTATTTTTAAAAAAATGTAAATCACTTAATCCATAATGCAGACATGTTTACAAAATGAATATTGTCTGCCAGATGAATCAGTAATTTCTGTATTTTAATGCTTCTTAAGCTGCTCATTTTTAAAAATGCGAACCCCTTTGTTGGATCTTTCGAGAGTCCTAGACATGGCTGGGGAGGGCTGGTGCTCTCTGTGTCATGGAACAGTGGTTCTCAAGCCTGTCTGTACGTTAGAATCACCTAGGAGCTTTAAAGATACATATAGATCTACTTCAATAGATCTGACTTGCTTGGTTTGGTGTAGGGCTTGGGCATTGTTTTCTTTAGTTTTGAAACTCTCCCCAGGTGGCTGTAAAGTGTAGCTAGGTATAAGAACAGTCCTAGGACTTCGAGGAGAATGGCAGCCATAACTGATACAATGCACTGAGTTTCAGCCTGGGTCCACCTCACTCAAGGTCCCCAGCAGCCTACCCAGATTGTGCTACTGGGGCTGTGGCCCGTGTTCCCTTGGCCTAAGGCTGAAAGCCTCCGAGGTTAAGCTCTATACACCTAATGCAGTGGGGCAGAGGGGGTTTAATCTAGCCCCACTCGTGTGTCTGTGTGTTTTCCTTAATAATAAGTGCATTTATGGATTCATTGGGCTCTGTACTTGATGTCCAAGTTATTTTTAATTTCCCCAACAACTCTAAAAGTAGTGA
Source organism: Meles meles (assembly GCF_922984935.1). Classification (NCBI taxonomy): domain Eukaryota; kingdom Metazoa; phylum Chordata; class Mammalia; order Carnivora; family Mustelidae; genus Meles; species Meles meles. The sequence goes on from NC_060066.1 coordinate 83,581,179, forward strand.
AAATTATTATAACTTTACAAGGAGAAAACAAAAGAGCAGGGAGAGGGAAGAAAGTAATATGCCCAGGGTCATACAAGAAGGAAGTGTTGGGATTTAAATCCAGGTATTCTAACTGCAGAGTTCACACGCTTAAACCAAAGGGTTTAAATAAAATGCTCATGAAGTAAGGCAAGGAACAAAAATGGCCAAAGCTGCTCAGGGGCAAACACTAGGGAGTGGTGAGGACTGGGGAGCGCAAGGAGGGCAGCACCCCTCTGCTCTACCAATTGCTGCCAGGCAGCAAGTATAGTTAGCTCATCTAATGTTTTAAGAGGTACTCTAAAAAGTCTGGAATATTAATTTTTAAAATTATTTATTTATTTAAAGATTTTATTTATTTATCAGATAGAGATCCCAAGTAGGCAGAGAAGCAGGCAGAGAGAGAGGGGGAAGCAGGCTCCAGGCTGAGTAGAGAGCCCGATGCAGGGCTCAATCCCAGGACCCTGAGATCATGACCTGAGCCGAGGGCAGAGGCTTTAACCCACCCAGGCGCCCCCCAAATCTGGAATTTTTAATATGAATCTTCCTCAACTTTTAAACTAGCAAACCTCTGTTACAAATTATGCAATCTTCACTGTTCTTCGTTCTCATTAAGGGAAGCCCTGGTCAAGGACAGAGATACTGAAAAGACAATATGAGCAATGCATTAAGTTCTGTGAAAAGAAAGCATGTAGATTCTTTTGGGGAGGGACTTGGCTTTCCACAGACAGGACCTGCATTGATCTACACAAGCTCTTTGTGTTACTCTTCTGAAACTGGTATATACTGTTCTTTGTGACACTAAACTAAGCTGCAGGTACGGGAATGTCTTATTGATCTGAAGGTCATAGCAAGGATATCTCTCCAGTTTCTTTGTCATCTCTGTGGTCTGTGGTTCAGCACAGATGAGGGTATCATGATATCATAAACACAAGTGTTAAGATATAACCTGCCCCCATCAACTTAATATCCTGGTTTTGCTTAATTTTCATGTATAAATTTCTCATTTTTCTGCATGTGCATTAATGAGTCTCAGCTGGGAAGTATGATGAACATTGTCTTAGTATTTATTCATTCAACAAAGATACAGTCTGAGAAGTATTTAAGAACTTGGAAAAATAAAGTGTTTTATAATTTAAGGAACATTGCTTCAAATCTGATTTGGTCAGATATTGAGCCTTTCTAAATAATACCTAAGGTTAAGGAACATTAGTTATAAGCAACTTTTTTTTTTTTTCATTTTATTTTTTCAGTGTAACAGTATTCATTCTTTTTGCACAACACCCAGTGCTCCATGCAAAACGTGCCCTCCCCATTACCCACCACCTGTTCCCCCAACCTCCCACCCCTGACCCTTCAAAACCCTCAGGTTGCCCCAACCTCCCACCCCTGACCCTTCAAAACCCTCAGGTTGTTTTTCAGAGTACATAGTCTCTTATGGTTCGCCTCCCCTCCCCAATTTTTGAGACATAGATTTCTCCCTTAGTGTTCTAATACAGCACAATAGTTTAGAAATTCTTAAAACAGTGCAGTGTTTTGCAAAAAATGTCATTGTTAAGGGCAGTATAACCATGGGACCTGAATTATAGCACTTTGATTTAGAAACAGTCAAAAGCTTATTTTTCATAGCCTCTATAGCAACGGTTCAGATTCCATGAGTTTGAGTTATTCATCTGAACGTAATAGGAACTGTCTTCTTGTTAGAGGAATCAAACTGAGTTCTTTTAGGAGATGTAGGGGGTCATAACTGGTACCTTAGAAAAACAGGGGCAATGTAATTAGATATTCTTAAGGAAAAACTTCAGATGAATACATTTCTCTAGCAAAACCTAAGGTTATGAATAAAATTGCAATGTTTATTTTAAAAAATAAGTTTTGAAGATGATGGATTGTTTATTTCAGAACTTGAACTGTTCAAAATTATCCTTGGCTTAAGTTTGTAAACAGATTTCAATATATTCTGTATTTTTTTCTTTTAATGATGAGGAAATAATTATTAAAATTTGTTCTAAATTTATAAGTATTTAGAGATAGGTGTTCTCCTGTTTAAGAATTCTGTTTCTTTTAAATACAGGTAGGTCCTGAAATTAATGCCATGCTTCAACTCGACTTTCTAACCGTACAGCACATTTTATTGGACTGTGTTCTTTTTCCAGATAGTAACATCCATTTGTAATCATATGATTGAAGATGAAATGTTCAATTTGTACATAAAATTCTAGTTTCTTTGAAAGAATACTAATGTCTAACTTTTTGAAAATTTAGAATTACTACTTCAGTTTGGTAGCTACGTATTGAGTATTTTATCTAGTAATTCTATTGGTTATCTAATTAAGAAATAAAAAATATGGGCCAAAGGATTGGAGGAAATCTTCTGGAAGGAAGTGGGCTTTGATCTAGGCCCTGGAGGATGGATTGAAACCTTCCTTCACCACTGCAATGGTGGCTGCAGTTCTTATCAATGACACTGGTGATTGAAGGGAAATGACTGGAATTAGAGTATGACTTTGAGACGAGGAATGGCTGAGCGATAATATTTAAAAAGGCAGATGAAGTTCTGTAGGAATGATTTATATAATTTTAAACTGATTATTGCTCATCTACTATCATCTGGTCCTGGGTGATTCCACTGGTTAAAGCATACATCTGGTGCAAGCCAGATCATGCTTGCTGCTTCCTCTTCTTTTTTTTTTTTTTTCTAAGGTTTTATTTATTTGACAGAGATCCCAAGCAGGCAGAGAGGCAGGCAGAGAGAGAGGGGGAAGCAGGCTCTCCCCTGAGCAGAGAGCCCGATGTGGGGCTCTAACCCAGGACCCCTGGATCAAGACCTGAACTGAAGGCAGAGGCTTTAACCCAATGAGCCACCCAGGTGCCCCTCATGCTTGCTTCTGTCCCAAGGCTGTAGACTACACTTACTATCTCAGAAACCTGCAGCATGGGTCATCAAGCAGGTGGCTATTGACAGGCAACAGGAAAAAACCTGCATTAGCCAGCCCAGGAAACTTCTCTTTTGCCTTTGACAATTATTCGACATGGCATACATACCAGAACAAAAATTCAGTAGGAGTTGCCTTAATATTGTCACTGAATGTATTATTCTAAGTTTTCTGGTAGAGAAGAGAGAAGATTCTTTCACTGATTACAGCCTTTTGATGTCGACTAATTGTTTCTCTTAAATCTTGAACGAAATATCTTCCTGTACTTGCAGAAGATAATACAGATGACTCTGAGTTATTTACATATAATCATATATTAAGCAGTTGTTGGAAAATTGGAATTCAAAAAAGAACACTGGAGAAATGAAATCGTTATACCCAATAAATTTAACATGTTTTCATTACGCATCTGTTATGCGTGAGATTCTGGGCTAGATTCTGCGAGAAAACCAGGGAAACAGATTTAATCCTGGTCTTTAAGAATTTTATCAGTAACTACCATTGCTGACTCAGTATTCAGGAGAACTGCTTCACCATGAAGTCCAGATAATGAGTATGTGATAATGACATGTGTATGGAGCTTGTGCTATGTGTCAGACCGTATAAAATCCAGGATACATTAAGAGTAAGAGCTGTGCCTGGAGAGGACACAGGGGTTAGACCCTAGAGGACAGTATATGCAAAGGAGATCTATACAATTTGAATATAATTTGATAGGTATATAATTCTATCCTAAAACTAAATTTTAAATATTTTGAGGGGAAGAATTGTTTCATCTTTTTTCTTTTCTTCCCTTCTTCCTGCTCCATAGTTTTCTCCTCTTCTTTTAGACAGTTTACTTAGTACACTCTTTATGTTGATTGCCCTCCATACATAATGATATATAATAAAGTTTTACAGATAATGGGAAGTATAAGGTTTAGAGTTATTGTAAAGCTACCGAATAGAATTACATGGCCTTTCATGCTTAGATTCCTTAAAATTAGTATAATGCATAACATTTTCTTAATAAGCCTTTTATTATGGGTTTTAATTTTTTTATTTTCACTGCTTATGTATCACAGACAGACTGTGATATAAATTGCTCACCTGAAGATGATTGAGAATTGGCACTTTAACTTATTTTTAGAGTGTCATTTGTAGTCCTAGATAAAACCACATTCTCCCCAACACTTGGTATCGTTAGTCTTTATTATTTTAGTTCCTGGTATTAGTGTATCTTATTTTCATTTTAATTTGATTGTTCCTGAAAACGGATGACCCAAGCTGCTCTTTTAAGCGTTTATTAGCATTTTTGTATCTTCTTTCTGTTCAAATGTTTACCCGTTAAAAAATTGTAAAGTATTTCTTTTTTTTTATTATTGATTTAAATATTTGTATATTCTACATAAGGAACCTTTGTCATACTTATGTATTACAGATATTTTTCCCCAGTCTGTGGTTTGCCTATTAATTACCCTAATTAATGGTGTCTGGGTGCGGGCAAAACTTAGATTTAACATCATAAAAGCAACAGTTAGCTTTATGGAGAATGAATGCTTAGGATAATTATTATCATTATTAACTCCATTGGTCATCTTCAAAGGAGATTTTATGCTGTTTTGAATTCATTAGTACATTGTTTTGGATGTCTGAAGACTGATTCAGGGTTTCAGGGTTTGGGATGTATCCTATGTCCTAAACCCTTATAAGCTCCTGTATTTCTCTCTGTAGTAGTAATACAATAATTTTGGATGAAAACAAGGTAACTCTAAGTATTTAAATTCCTCAAATGGTGACAGGCCATTTCCTATATTTTGTAGGTGAAACTAGTGGGTAGTATGCTAACCAGGCAGACTTTGGTCTGCCCCTGGCAACTGATGGAATTCGTTAGCTGAAAGTAGGTACTCAATTGTATTGTGCTCTTTAATGTGGTCTTAACTTACATGCTATAATTAGGTTAAGAGGACAGGATTTTCAGAAAATTGTCTTCTGTAGCAATATTCTGTTACAGATACAAGAGCTTACTCAAATTCTGTGCTTTTTATTCATTTCAGGAAAAAGTCCCTACAATCAAATCAAGTAGCCTTAAGTGGAAGATTTCTGTGCTCAAAGATATGAGGGAGTGCCATCCTTTTCCAAAGCAGGGCTAGGAACTTTGGAAATCATATTTAGAAACTGAACTTTATTTGGTTTCTGTTTCAGCCTCTGCATGAGGTCTCCTGACCTGACTATTTTAATTTCCCTGTGGGGGAGTGTGGGTCTCATAATCCAGTGAGCCATGGGAGAGTTGGTGCTGAGTCAAGCAGGAATTTATTCCAGGCTCCCTCATATCCTGGCTGCTTGACCTTGGAGACGTTACTTCACTTCTTTGAGACTTAGTTTCTCCATTGCTAAAATTCAGCTAAGATTATACCCAAACTTAGAGGATTATGGAAACATTAATTGAATTAATTTATATAACTGGTGAAAAAAATGGACACTTTATTTATTATATAATTAATAAATTAAATATTATTTCTCTATCTGTGGTAGAAATAGTATGTTTGAACAGTAACCTTAATTTTTCTGTAACCTTAATTTTTCAGTAACCTTTCTTTTTCTGGTCATGTGGCAATGGCTAATTATTTCATGTCCCTTTATTCATATGTGTTCTTATTAATTAATTCTTTAGTGAATAGGCATCAAAGCAGTTATGTCTGTCTTTACTTAGCCAACTGAGAATTCAGAGTTGTTTATATTTCTTGCCACTGAGAAAAGGGCAATGCCAATTTATATGAAATACTCTTATTTTAGCTTTTTTAGTTTAGTATTTGGGCAATTTTCTTGATTCAAATAATGTTTAATATTTTTCTTAAACAGTCACCATCCATATATGAAAATGTATAAAACATTTCCCATTTCTGAACAAATATTCCAGCGAGTGTGGACTTTTGACCCAGGGAGTTCATCATTCATTTCTATCACTTTGGAATGAGAAAGAACCCAGTATGGCCACATCCCATTTATTCTTCACTTAATGAAGTGATACATAAGAAAGCAATTGTTGACAGAGTTTATAAGTCGTAATTTTTGATGGCTTCCTTAGTTCAGTCTACAGAACAGAAGGGAATATTTAAATGAAAAAGAAACAGAGAACAGAAGAAATAGCCATGCATCTATTCCTTAACTGGCATTTTAAATGATTTTGAGAAATAAAAAATGGGATTACTTGGATCGGTGTTTATTAATTGAAATGGGGTGTACTTATGTGTGTGTGTGTGTGTGTGTGTGTGTGTGTGTGCATATGGATATGTGAAAAACATTTATATTTATGGAGGTACTAACAAAATTCATTTCACCGAATGAGAGATGCCGTAGCTTCATCACTCATCTTCCTGCTTCTGAGCTTGCATCTCATTTTTTGTTATCAGAAAGGTACCAGAGTCCATCTAAAACATAGGCCAAGCCCTGTCACTACTCAGTTGGAAACCTTCCCCATTGCACTATGAGTAAACGTCGACGTTCTCATTATGGTCAACAAGGTCCTATACTCTGCCGTCTCCTTACCTCCTTACTCTCTGCTCTCATCCTCTACCTCTTTTCCTTCTCTATAAGGTGATACTATTTTTGGCCCCTGCTTACACATGAAGAAACAGAGTCTCAGAGATTTCTTAATCTAGCTTGCATTCAGTCCATTGTTCATTTATGAAACATTGAATTTCTACTTTGTGCACAGCACTGGCCTGTTGTTCTGGGTATAAAGGCGGTTAAAATACTGTGTTTATTCCCATCAGCTTCAAGCTAGTGGGGGAGAAGGGTGCATACATTTAATACAATCAAGTAGTACATGAGGTACAATCATGAGAAAGTGCACAGGGCATTCTGGAAACCAGAAGAGCAGAACCAACCCCAACCTAGAGAATTAGAGCAAGGCTACCTACAGAAGAGGACCCTGAACCACTGTTAGGGAGGAGTAGAAGTTGACTAAATTTGGAGTGGAGGAGGGCATTCCAGGGAGAGGGCATGGTGAGGACACAGGCACAGAGTACGAAACAAGGTGATAAATGGACACTGGGAGATGGCGGGTGTTTCAGGACCATAAACTTAACACAAGGCAATAAGCGATAAACAGACCGTATCGCCTCTTCCACCCTGGGAAGCAGGGTCTGGAATGAGTTTTACTGTCTTAGGTCCAGGGAACTGGGATGAGCAAAGACACCAATTCCTGAGTATCAAGCTGATAACCCACCTCTACAGTGTGACTCGGCACTATAAAGTCACGTGCTACTTCATTTCTGAATTTTATTCCAATTCTTTATCAGCTCTAGTGTCCAAATCTAAATCCTATTGCATTTGGAAGAGGCCATGACAATAAAAATTATTCCCCGGTAGGTGCCCTTTTCCCTTCCTCCCGCCTCCTCTTCTCCCCACTCCACGTCAAAGAGCATCTGTATATACGTGTAACTTTCAGACCAATGATAGCAGGACACATGCTCCCGTCTCCCTGAATAATATCATTGCTGCCTGACGTCTTCTTGCTGGGGGCACTTAGGACTTCCAGACAAACCCCCAAATATTGGGTGTAGTTCTGATTAGATTTTAGTTTACTGTTTAGTTTGTTCTTTATATTGTTTGCATTTTCAAGCTCTAAGCTCTGCAAATAATTGCCCTAAACCATGTTAGTAATGTGCACTCAGCCTAGGGACAATTTCATGTACATCCCACTAAGGCTGCTTCTTGAGGATCTAGGATGATTTAAGTGTTCTGAAACACAGAAAGTACTGGTATTAGAGGGTGTTTGCTGTTTTGGAGCAGTAAGCAAATCTCTTGCATCTTTGTGGTTATATAACAAAATTCATAAAGTTTTGAATGGACATTACCTTTTTTTGTTATTTTACATAACCAAGGTCAGAAAAAAATGCATAAATTTTTGTTGTTATAATTGCTGTTTTCGTGTAAGGGAAGTTTTCTCGTTTACCTGCATCCAACTTGCTTCATGAATATTCAGCTGTTGATGGAGCTGCAAGCTAATATCTATGGAAATGAACTCATTAATAGTATTTTCCTGGCTCCTACTTGGTTCATGAAGTATACAGACTATTTATGATATTTCCTATTTCATTTTCCTCTTGTCTTTTGAAACATAGTGGGATTATTGATAATAATTGTTATCTCAGATTTTCAGTTATTTTTTCTCATATTTCTTGAGTGCATAAGCAAAATCTTTCAGATATTTGCCTTTTTAAAGATTGTTAATGTATTTTTACAAAGCAAATTATGAATAAAAATTATAAGTGGCTTAAAGACAAAATAAAGATATTTTACATATTTATACATATATGATGCTAATCCTGCTGTTAGTGCATTGATTATCACATGTTGTATAAAAAACTGATTCTTCTTGAACCTTCAAGAAGAATTAATTAGAGATTAAATGTACTGTTATTTAGAGATTAATTTAGAGATTAATTAATCTAATTTAATTAATCTAATCTAATTAATCTAAATTAATTTAGAGATTAATTAATCAGAGATTAAATGTACTGTATTTAATGAGAATAATATCTGGCAAGTATATTTGGTGATATAAAATAGGAAAAATTAGTAGTTCTAGCTAACAGTGATATATTGGTTTTTGATGTAATAGTTGCTTCACAAATATTAATTTATTTAACCTTTGCATGAAGGTTATAAGAATAAATACCATATTATTCTCATTTTACAGATATTGGGACTGCATCAGGGAGGTAAATGTACTGGTGAGATGTCTTGTATCTAGCATTTGGTAGACCTGGGGTTTGAATCCAGGCAGACTGGCTCCAGAATTCAAACTTTAAACCGCTTCACATTCTTTTTTTTTTTTTTTAAGTTGACAAAGTCTACAAACTGGACTGTCTGTTGTCTCAACACCTGTGCATTCCTTCCCCACTGATTGAAAGTACCACGTGCTTCATGGGGCATCTGGGGGGTCAGTTGGTTAAGCCTCAGGCTCTTGATTTCGGCTCAGGTCATGATCTTAAGGTTGTAAGACTGGGCTCCAGTGGGGCTGTGGGCCAGCATGGAGTCAACTTGAGGATTCTCTCTCTCCTCCTCCCTCTGCTCCTCTCTCCTCTCCCCTGTGCATGCTCGCAAGTGTGCTTTTTCTCTATAATGAGTAAATTAATTTAAAAAAAAAAGCACCACTGGTTTCAGATACAGAATTCCCTCCTACTCAGAGTGTTTTCTGGGCTCTTTTCTGTTCCACTGGAGTGTACTAGCCCCAAACTAACTGTTAACATTACTATACTTTAGTTCCTTTTAGAAGTAGAGTTCAAATAGAATGAAAATGGAAAGGAAACAGAACTACAGACTGATAATTGGATGGTATGTTGAATATCTAGACATGAAGAAAGGAGAGAAGGGCGTATGGTAAGTCAGAAGGGGCAAAAGGATGTTGGTAGAAAAGTCATATGTATCTTAAGGATAGGAATGAACAATTTTAGGAGTTCTGAAGAAAAGGTAAAATAGATACAGAAATTTCTAAATAACAAATTTAAATTTAAATTTAAAATTAGTTCAAGCATATATGTATCATGAAGCAAATTTAAAAAACCTTTCTTCTCTACCTTGTGGGATTTTTATAGTGAGCTAGAACAGAGTGTGAAAAAAAAAAAAAAGAGGTCTGGATACCAGGCAGAGATGAATCCTTGTGTTGGGATCCTCAAGTCATTTCTCTGGGTTGTTTTCCAGCATTAAATACTTTTCCTTCCATCGCTGCTACATTTCCTTTTCTTTTCTTTCTTTTTTTTTAAATATTTTATTTATTTGATAGATATCACAAGTAGGCAGAGAGGCAGGCAGAGAGAGAGGGAAGAAGCAGGCTCCCTGCTGAGCAGAGAGCCCAACGTGGGGCTCAATCCTAGGACCCTGAGATCATGACCTGAGCTGAAGGCAGAGGCTTTAACCTACTGAGCCACCCAGGCGCCCCAGCTACATTTCCTTTTCATGGGAACTGAATTCTCAAATAACGACTTAAACAGGAATAGTGTTCTGCACTTTAAATTTGGGAAATGACCAGTTTCCTGTGCCAGAGAAAAATTTGTGCTTGAGAATATAATCTATATAGTGTGCTTTGTACTTCCTGCTTAGCCTTTTCTTTCATTGTGCTATGTTTTTTAAGTTATCTGATATCACTGTGAATTCCTGAGCAGCACAATGTGAAGTATTATATTAGAACCACAATAGTCTCCTGGCATCTCTGACTAAATATTTGTGCAATATTAAAAATAAGTTAATTGAGCCGACATTTTATTGAGGAAACATTTTCACAAGTATGTTCGTATAAGCTTATGAATGGCCCTTGGAAATTCATTTTATCCCATATCGATCACCAACACCGGAAACATACTTTTATCTTATTAAATGGCACCCAAAATTCTGAGATATTGGAAATACCCTTTTTTGTTATTAATTCAGAATGTAATGAAAGGTTCATTATTTTCATCTGACTTTGAGCTCTTTTACAAATATTATGACTTGTAATACATAAAGGAATAGATTTTAATTTTTGTTCTATAATCTCGCCTAATGCACCACATTTGTTTAATGGTTCTCTTGGTGCTATAAAGAGTTGATAGCATTCAGAAGAGCTAAGGCAGCTCCAAGGATATTAGTCTTCTTTTCTGTACCTGACTTTTCTGTAGAACTTTTTTCAGATTGGCCTGTCATTTTACTTTATTTTAAACTATTAAATATTTTTTTAATAAAGTGACTTTTGGCAATAAATTTCTCTTGGCTTATATATTCCAAGTATCATTTGATTCATGATGATCTTGTGTTCCTTATATTGTTTTGGGTGATGTCTTTTTCCGGAATGGTCAGTGATACACCAAACTTCAGGAAAAAACCAACTAAATAAATAAGATTAAGAAGTGCCCAATGTTTATAGTCTGCTTTTTTGAAACCCCTCAGAGCTAATCCTCCTCAACACACCTATAAACACCTACCACACACCTATGCAGATACAGGATGTCTCATAGGCAGGGAATGCAGCCAAGGCTCTGAGCCTTGGTTTCCTCACACATTAAATTAGGTTAATAATAATAGTACTTTGGGATGTTTGGGTGGCTTAGTTGGCCGAGTCTCTTCAGTCATATTTTCTACACATTTCAGAAATTTAAAAACTAACAAATGCAAAGAAGGTAGAAAAAATTAATTCAAGACCAAACTGTAAGGTGTTTATAGAGACTGCAGCCCATCTATCATCCTTGAGAGGACTTAGAGCACAAAGTACTAAGAAAAGTTGAACAATGTATGTGGAGTAAGGCCACACTATGGCTTTGATTTCAGTGATGTGCTTCATGATCTTGGTATGGACAGAACTCACACAGGCTGATAAAGTAAAATGACAGGCCCATCTGAAAAAAAAATGTAAACTTTATGTTAGAATTAACATCTAATATAATTGTTAATGCTTTGGAAAAACAGACGTTAAGTCAATAGGCTCCAGTTTACTTCGTGCTTTTTCTTCAAGCTTTTTCTCTTCTCATTGGGGGAATTTTTCACTCTTAATACTTTAAGACCAAGTACCATTTTAAAACTTAGAACTCTAGGGCTCAGTCAGGGGACCATGCGACTTGATCTCAGGATGCTGAGTTCAAGCCCCATGTTGGGTGTAGTGATTACTAAAAATAAGCAAACTTTGAAAATAAAATCAAATAGAAGTGCGGAATTGTAAGGGCCTGGTTGGCCAGAGAGCGCCATTTCCTTGTGGGCTTGGGTTGACCCTGCCCCTCCCAGAGGAACTTGCTTGCAGGCCCCGGATATGGGGGCGGGCCAGGTTGGATGGAGACATCCAATCAGTGTGGTGCACATATATTTGCTGTGGTGAATTGGGATTCAATTGGCCACCCCTATTGCTGACCCAGGGTGACTGTGCAGTTTTCCTTGTGTGTTGCATTCTCATTGGCCACCTGTGTGTAGGCCGGGCTCAAGCACCTCTATAAAGGTTAGTCTGTGAGGCGGGGGAGTAGTAATAGTCTTTGGGGTAGTAGTGGTAGTGCGCTAGTCCTCGGGAGCATGGGGTCCTTGGGACCAGCATCATCGGGAGCATTGTAATCCTCAGGAGCGGAGCGTCATGAACCTCGTCTGGGAGAGGCCTCGCCGCCTCCTTTGCTGGGGAGAGGCCTAGCTGCCTCGCTTCCCCGCCTCCCTCGCTGCCTCGCCGCCTCACCGGGGAGCGGCCTGGCCTGGCCTAGCCTTGCCTCATAAGAGGAGCAGCCTGGCCTCGGCTCGCCTAGCCTTGCCAGGTAAGGGGAGCGGCCTGGCCTCACCTCGCCTTGCCTCGCCTGGTAAGGGGAGCGGTTGGGCCTCGCCTCGCCTCGCCGCCTCGCTGGGTAAGGGGAGAGGCCTGGCCTGGCCTCGCTTCACCTCGCCTGGTAATGGGAACCGCCTCGCCCTGTAAGGGGAACCTCCGGAGTCGGTGTCCTTGTTGTGGTCGCCTCTTTGTAAGTAGGGCCCCCACTGGTTGGTTTGATTTTCGATGCTTGGTGGAAGTAAAGCTTTGCTTGACTTTCACTTTGTGTTGGTTTTTGTCCTTTGATCCCGGACCCTAACAGAATGATTACTATTAAAGAAAGCTTTATAAAAGGTAACAGGGCCTTGACAAAACCTCAAGATTATGTGCTGAAAATTTAAAGGGCTACAGAGATTTCTAAGTCACAAAAATCAGTAAAATGAATTTTATATAAATTAGATGACAATATTAGTGTTGAGAATAAAAAATAATTGCCGTTCAGTTTTGGTCTGGGGCTAACAGGGAATAGTGATGACTGCAGTGGGTGAAGGGAACTAACTTGTGGTTGCTTTTGCTCCAGGCTATTGCTACCATTCAGGAATGTGGAACCTGGGTTGATTTTTTTTTTCCCTAGCATTTGAAGAGGGACTGTAATGATTGATTTTTATGTAAATGTTTTTATTTCCTTAAAGGGTAGCAGTTGAAACAATATTTTAACCAATTGTGTTACGTTCAAAATACCTCTACTGCTTTCTATCTCCGCTTTAGACTTAACTCACTGCCTTAAGTCAATGGAAGTTAAATATCCAAGAAAGATGGCTATTATTAATCTACTTTCATGGGCTGAGCGGTGAGGATGAGATGTAGGAATTGAAATCACAAAAACACACAAGAGAAAACCAAAAACTTAACAAAATAACAAAAATTGGCAAAAAACACACTTCAGAAAAGCTTGGTATGCTTTGAAATCACTTAATAAGTATTCTGATTCTTACTCTCCTTTCCATTTTATGCATCTCCGAGATTCCATTGATCATGGTTTTGGTTTTTCCTTCATCCTCTGTCCATTTTCACTAGTGGCTCTCTAACCACCTATTAACCATCCTTGAAATCTTGTGCCTTGTATGTGGTTAGATTACTGATTACATGCTGATCCTTCATGAATTCTTGCCCCTGAGAAGTCCTGAAGAGCACAATTCTGTCATGCTGCCTTTTAACACATTGAGGTCAAACAGAAGACACTAAATAATGTTTTAATTATCCTCAAATCCTGAAGAAATTTCAGCCAAGGAAGTTTAAAAAGTATCATTGTATGGTGAAAAATGATCTTCGTCTAGATGTTGGTGATGTTAATTTTGAAATAATAGTTGTTTTGAGAAAGAATAAAACATCTTTTCGTGGGAAATTGAGTACATATTGACAGGCTCTCAACAAATAGGACGTAATAAATCCTTTTGGTTCTGAATCATGAAAAAACACCAACATTCCAAGATTTTTTCCTCTGGATATTGTCTGGATATTGACATACTGTTTGGTATCCCTGTGATCTTTTTAGACATCTATCTGAGTAACCCAGAGTGACATGTATTTTCCTTTAATGGTTTGTAGAGAGATAGATGCCCAAGAGAGAGAGAAGCAGACTCGCCGCTGAGCATTGAGCCCGATGCGGGACTCGATCCCAGGACCCTGAGATCATGACCTGAGCCGAAGGCAGCGGCTTAACCCACTGAGCCACCCAGGCGCCCCTTGTCCCCAAATTCTGAAGGATATATTCCCAGGGAGAAACTACTGTGAACCAGGGTTTCACCTTTTACAACTAAGCTATTATTCTCAGGAGTTACTGGGTTTTAAAATTCTGGTTTCCTATAAAAAATTTAGTTCTAATCAACACCTTGTTATTTTATTAACCTAATGTTGCCTTCACAATATCTTTTTTTTTGTTTTTTTTTTTCATGCAGGTATTCTTACACTGAATGAACCAGTGTGCTGCATCAAAAATTGATCAAAATGTAACAGAAGAAACAGTGAAGGTGAGAAGAGGCACAGTCTGCCCTCAACCCAAGCACACATTCCCTTTTAGTTAAAATTTCTTCTGTGGGATGTTACTCTAGGCTCTTGAGCTTCTCCTCAGTTCCACTATAAGTTCTGTGCCAGTCACTTGTGTGGACGACCCTGAGATAAAGGGAAAGAGGGTTTGGGAAAAGAAACAGAGTGATGAGGACGTAGAGGCGTAGAAGACATGGAACAATTTTTTGCTGAGGCCTTTGGGCAGTTGGAAAAGAGGAAGAAAAACAAACACATGACCAAGAACCTCAGTGTCTGTGAGCAGGGGGGAACAGAGCCCTAAGTGGGAGCATTGCCTGAGGTGGCTTAGGAAGCAAGATGTGGACAAATGTGACTTCAATCTTTGATCACCAAAGAGTAAATGATTTGGGTGGTTCCGTGGTGCAGAAAATGTCTGCATAATGTCTTCAACTCAGAAACACATGTATAAGCCTTTCCTTTTAGGCTGCAGGAAAGGAAAATAATGAAGAGTTTTGTAAAGGGGGAGGAGGTAAATGAAAATTAATTGCACTACTGTTATTATTCATTTAAGCTGCCTAAATTATTATTGATGTTTATTTTTGGTGCTGATTTGCTGTTTTATTTACAAAAAAAAAAAATTCCCAAGGATTTTTATAGGCTCTTCTATTTTTTTATAAATTAAAAATGAACTTTTAAATTCTCTTACCATGGGAGCATTTTAGTTTGTGTGCTTTTGGTCCCGAGCAATAGACACTTATTATTCAAACAAGTTGAAGACACATCAGCTCTCATTTGGGGACTCCAGACAGAAGAGAAGGTTCAGGACTTGTGACTCAGGGAGGTCGATAAGATTGCCAGGTTCTGTCTAGCTCTTCACTTTCATCCAGGTTATCTGCTTTGCCCCAGGGCTGGCTCTTCTCATCCCTGCAAAATGACCTTGTAGCTGTCCAAGCTATCACTTCCAGACACAGAACCTTTCCAGAGGGGAAGCTGTCCATTCCAGGATACTGTTCCAGAGACCAAAGAAGCCTTTGCCCCCAAAAGCCTGCCAGCAAATCTGCCTGCACTATGTTACCTGCTGCCCATTCTCACTAATGGGTTGGGGACTGTCACGCTTGGATTTAGTTATTCAGGCTTTTCCTGAGAGCCAGGAATGGGTTCCTGGTTCCCAGAGCTGTGTAGGAGTAGAAAGGATGTCCAGACAAAATTGGTCCTCTGCCCTCTGCGTGGGTAGAAAGGATAAGCATGCCCTGAAATTTTCAGCTTGCAAAGAGAATACTATCCTCTCATGGACTTTTTTTGTTGACCTGCTTCACTATTGCACTTATTATATTTATTTGTAGATGCTGTTCTCAAATATTGAAGGTATCCTTGCTGTACCTAAGGAATTTTTAAAAGGCGTGGAAGAATGCCTGCATCCAGAACCTAACACTCAACAAGAAGTGGGAACCCGCTTTCTTCACTTTGTAAGATCAATTTCTGTTTATTTTAGAAGCTCTGCCCCATCCCCCAGATTTTAAGGTTCAGCTTTTGGCACAGTAGCGTGTGAGAACTCAGTGTAGAAGTAAAATGTGACACCGAAAGTTTGGGGTCTTTTAAGGCCAATGAAATCTTCCACTGAGAGCCAGGAAAGGGGTGAGGTCCTCACATCATCCATTTTATTCAGTGAAGAACAAACAGCCTTTTCTTTTTTCCAGCAAGTTAGTTCTTGGCATCCTCTGTAGCTTTGAATCCTAATGAATATTCAGGCTGTTCATAATGAATGGATTTTTATGTTTCCCCCAAACATAGAGCATTTCCCTTTTGAGGCAGAAAATCCTTACTCTTACAATGGCTTGATGAGCCTTTTGTGAGTCAGAATGTTGCCTTGTTCATGGGCTGGTAACAAGCCTGCAGGTGAAGGAGCCCTGTCACTCTAGGTACACAGATGCAGGAGTCTCTTGTTTTTCAAGGGTAATTTCTCAGAAGGTCTTACTGAGTGGTGCAGAAGAATAACCAGTCAGTCCTCTGTTGCTTCAAATTACACATCATGCTCGTGTAATCATTTTCGTCTCTTTGGACAGGATAGTTGAAATTCTTTGTGCAATTGATTTATAAAGAAGTCACCTATAAAATGAAAATTATTTTCAGAACTGAAGGGCATTCATAGCAAAAAAAAAAAAATAGTGCTGCTATTTATAGCATTCCACTGATGCTAATTTTCACCCACCTGAATTCCTCTCTGTACCAAAATGCCATAAAATTGATGTTTTATTTAAAAATGCAAAAGAGTATTTTGTCACAGAAGTCAATTTTTGTTTATGTTTATTTCTATTTAGCCTTTAGAAAGTTAACGGTATGTAATTTTTAGGTCTGTAATTCTGTCTGGAGTGGGCAAAGCTGCATATGTTCTTTTTATAATCAGGAAATATTTCATAAAGGTACTTAATATTAAATGGAGAGAGGCTCCTTGGCGCAGAAGATCAAGCCGTACTTTCCTTGGGTATGACTGGAAACCACGCATGTTTGTGTGCACTTACTGCAGACTGTTCCTCTTCATGAAGGAATTCACATCTTCAGCCAGCTGGAGCATCAGCTGCCTTAGTCCAGGGCCTCATAGGGGAATCTTGCACTCTGACATCCATTTCCTCAGTAACACACTATGAATCTGTCATCCATGTATTTAGCTAAACTATTTCTGAAGCGTATTTCCTTCTGGGTCATACCATCTCTTGAAATAAGTAACTCAATGTATTTTTTGCTGGCTATATAAAATAGCACTCAGTGTTGCTTTCCAAATGTATGTCATGGAAATTCCAGAGGGTGTACTTTGGTTCTAATATTTGATCAATACATTTTCTGTGTCTTCCTCTTATTGGAGTTGCTTTGGTAGATACTCATCCTAGCCGCTGAGAGAAAAATCTAATGACAGAAGGAAGCTTAGAGGTCATGATGGTGAAATTACTCCCTTTTTGAATGTACCCCTTCTGTGGCAAATACGAAGGTTATTTATCTTGTTCCTACTTGATCTCTTTTAATGAAAGCTATAAACACTAGAAGATCTTTATGTTAATCCTGAATCTGCCTACCACTGCCCATTATGGATTGCCCTTGCAATGTCCACCAAGTGGTCTTAGTTTTGTGTTTTGGAGCTACACAGTGTTGTAAGTCCCATTACACTATGACAGCTGTCTGAAAGTAGCTACCATTTCTTTACTTTATTATACTAACAAATGATTCTACTTGAAATGACCTCTCATACTTTGTCACAGAGAGTCTCATATTTGGAGACTCTAAGTCCATCATTATCTTAGTCACTTGTTGCTGACTATTCTCTTGTTTGTCCATGTCCCTCCTAAACACAGCTGTCCAGATTGGTGCATGTGAACTGCAGGGTATTAGGTCCCTCTATTCCTGCATGATCAGGCACATGCTTTTCCCTGTTCCTAAAATGCTTTCTTCCCTCACCCTGCCTGGGAATGATGCATTCATCTCTCTGAACCTTGCTCAGATACTACTTTTTTTTTTTAAAGCTGTATCTGAACCGTCTCAGGAAAGCTAAGTACTCTCTTCTCTGTAATTTGCTACCATTTGACTCATTTACTTAGTATTGCATACCTCATATTGGACTCTAGTTCATATAACCTTTTTTCCTAGATGATTCTTCTTGAATCAGAGAAAATTGGTAAATGAAGTGTGCTTAGATACATACACGGAGTAGAGCTCCCAAAATATAGTAAACGCTTTGGACACATAAAATATGTTCACAAACATCACACAGGTTGATCTTTCCAAATAGGTATTACCATGACTCTAACTTATCCTTATTCAAATTCACAGAAAGACAAGTTTGGTATCTATGATGAATATTGTAGTAACCATGAGAAGGCACAGAAATTGCTTCTCGAACTTAACAAAATAAGAACAATCCGCACATTTCTTTTGGTAAGTATATATATGAGTGTTACTATACGCTGTGATTTGTTGCTAGGCTCTCTAAGGAACCAAGAACTAGTGTCAATGTGGTGCAAAAATTACTCATGGGACAATGCTTTAAATGTGTCTGGGCTAGGAGACTAGAGTCCCAAAGGACTCTAATCGTAAGAAGGGAGAGTTGGCAGAAGCTCATGGATGGGAAATCACTGATAATGGCCTCTCCTGGCTGACTATGAATTGTTTGTGAGAACCTCAGATTCTTAGTGAGAGAAGATATTTATGCCAGAGTTCATCATTGCTTGTATATCCCTCAGCTCCCTAGGTTTCATTTGCTTTTGCTAAGAGAGCTGTAAGTGGGGCCATCACAGGAAGGAAGCGATTTGTGGGTATAGTAGAAAAGAAATTTAAAGATTGAACTTTCTCCTGCATAAGTTCCTTACTCACTTTCCACAGAAAGAATAAGAATATATGTTTTTTTTAAAGATTTTATTTATTTATTTGACAGACAGAGATCACAAGTAGGGAGAGAGGTAGGCAGAGAGAGAGGGAGAAGCAGGCTCCCTGCTAAGCAGAGAGCCGGATACGGGGCTTGATCCCAGAACCCTGGGATCATGACCTGAGCCGAAGGCAGAGGCTTTAACCCACTGAGCCACCCAGGTCCCAAGAATATATGTTTTATTTCTTTAGGATAGCACAGAGAAATGCATATTTTGGTAGTAATTTGGACAATTTAATTGCCCGTGAGGACCACATTGTAAGTGTACAATTCAATACTATTTAGCCAATTGTGGAGTGGAGGAACCATCCCCACTATCCAGTTATAGAGATTTCTAGCACCCTGAAAAGTCCCTCATGCCTGCTCATGGCCCATCTCTACAACCCCTGTAAACTCTAGGCTATCAATTGATTTACTTTCAATCTCTGTAGTTTGCCTTTTCTGGATAGTTCTTAAAAATGGAATGGTTCGGGGCACCTGGGTGGCTCAGTGGATTAAGCCACTGCCTTCAGCTCAGGTCATGATCTCAGGGTCCTGGGATCGAGCCCCGCATCAGGCTCTCCGCTCTGCAGGGAGCCTGCTTCCTCCTCTCTCTCTGCCTGCCTCTCTGCCTACTTGTGATCTCTTTCTCTGTCAAATAAATAAATAAAATCTTTAAAAAAAAAATGGAATGGTTCAATGTAATATTTTACACCTGGTTTCTTCTACTGAGTAAATGTTTTGAGGTTCATCTCCATTGTAACATGTATCCATATGCCATTCATTTTTATTGCCGGATAGTATTCGTTGTATGGCTATACCATATTTTATTTATCCATTTGCCGGTGTATGGACTTTGGGTCAGCAAGCAAGTATGATTAATGATGGGCCTTGAAGATCTTTTCAGAGAGAGGTATTAGTATAGAAAAAGTCAGGAAATGTCCAGTTTGAACTGTTTTATCAACGATGGTGAGATGAACATTCATGTACAAGTCTTTGGATATTTTCATTCTCTTGGATGGATGCTAAGAGTGGAATTGCTAGGTCATAGTAATTGTATATTTAAGAAACTGCCAAAATGACTGTGCCATATACACCAGCAATGTACGTTTGCAGTTTCTTTATATTTTTGCAAACACATGGTATTACCAGTTGCAATTGTAGCTGGGTTAGTGGATGTGTAGTTTATCTCAAGATGATATTTATTTGCATTTCTCTCATGACCACTGATACCAGGCATGCTTTCAATGTTCTTATTAGACATTCATATATCCTGTTGGTGAAATGCTTATTCAAATCTTTTGTTCCATTTTTAAATTGAGATGTTTATCTTATATTGAGCTATAAGTGTTCTTTATTTTGGAACACATCTTCTGTATCTGACATATAATTTGTGAATATTTCCACTCAGTGTGGTTTGTTTAAAAATGTTATCTTTTGGACATCAAAATTCTTACATTTTGTTGAAGTAGGATTTATTAAATTTTTTCCATATGAACATATTTTCATTTTATTTAAGAAGTCTGTATTCAGGTTTTATACTTACTTTGTTAATTTTTTTCCCAAGTATTTTGCTCTTTTTGATGCTGCTGTGATTGGAATGATTTTTTCTTTTCTTTTTTTAAATTTTTTATTTATTTCTTATTTTTTTTAATAAACATATAATGTATTTTTATCCCCAGGGGTACAGGTCTGTAAATCGCCAGGTTCATACACTTCACAGCACTCACCATAGCAGATACCCTCCCCAATGTCCCATAAGCCCACTCCCCCTCCCCCAAGCCCCCTCCCCCAGCAAACCTCAGGTTTTTTTTGTGAGATTAAGAGTCACTTATGGTTTGTCTCCCTCCCAATCCCATCTCATTTCATTTATTCTTCTCCTATCCCCTAACCCCCCATGTTGCATCTCCACGTCCTCATATCAGGGAGATCATATGATAGTTGTCTTTCTCTGATTGACTTATTTCACTAAGCGGAATGATCTTAATATCATTTTTTGGACTGTTCATTGCTACCATATAAGCATTTGACTTTTATTTATTTTTGTTTATTGTATATTCTTGTATCGTGTGCTTTAAATTCATGTATTAGTTCTAGTAGTTTTTTTGGTAGACTCTTTAGGACACTTTACATATAGAATGAAGTCATCTGAGAGTAAAGACAGTTATATTACTTCCTTTTCAATATAGATGTCTTTTTTCCCCCCTGGGTTTTGCGCTGGTTAAAACCAGTTTACTATTGAATAGAAGTGATAAGAACAGACATGCCTGCCTTGTTTCTGATCTTGGGGGAAATCAATCAGTTTTTCATCATGAAGTGTGAAGTTTACTGTTGTCACAGATGTCCTCTTCCAGTTGAAGAAGTTCCACTATATTCATAGTTTGTCAAGAGTTTTTATTGGGACCTTTTTGCTTTTTCCAACATAGGTGTTTAAAGCTATGATTTTGTCCTACACACTGCATTAGTTTTATTCATAAAATTTTACATGTGTTTTCAGTTTCATTCAGTTATTGAAAAGGTCTCGTTTCTTTTGTAATATCTGTCGTCTATTCTTTATTTAGAGTTTGTCTTGGAAGGCAGTTCTGCATGGGACTGTGTCCCTGCACATTTTCTGAGCGGAGGAACTGACTGCTTTTGTTCTGGCTGATCTTTAAAGGATGTTTATATCACGATATAAAGGATGTTTATATCAGAAGGTAGAGATATTCTTTTCCTCCTAAGTGGCGGGCAGTCACGCCTGCTGCCCTCATGAAAGATGCATGGTTCTTAGCTTCAGGTCTCCTTTCCTGGTATCCATGTGCATGGGCCACCTGGTCTTTCTTATGTTGCTATTTGGGAACTGAGCCTTGGCAAACTGGCCCCAAAATAATGATACTCTGGCTACTGCTATTGCTTTCAGGGAAAAAAAAAAGTCCTGTAGCTCTGGCCTAGGAGTTTCATGTGTTCTTCCAGCATCCAGAAATCTCTGGCCGGTTGACTTTTGAGCTTGTCAGTAGGGTAAAATCTTAGAATGATGAGTTTTAACATTCCGTTACTTTATTTCCCAAGGTTGGAATTTTCCAGATTTCTTCCTGTAGTTGACTTTTTAAATTTAATTCTATTTTGGTCAGAGAACATAATTAAATCATTTAAATCTTTTTAAATTCATTAAGACATTTTTATGGTTTAGCATAGGGTCTGTCCTGGAGTTTTTTGTTTTTTGTTTGTTTTTTTCCCCCTCTCTGTATGCTCCATGTGTGCTTAAAAACTATGCATATTCTGTAACTGTTGGGTGGAATGTTCTATAAATGTTAGGTCAGTTTTGTTCATAGTGTTGTTCTTCTCTTCTTTCTCTTTTCCTCTAGGTGTTCTGTCAGTTATTGAGGGTAGGATATTGAAATCTATAGGTATAATTGTTAAATTGTCTGTCTTGCCTTTCAATTATGTCAGTTTTGTTTTATATGTTTTGGGGCTCTGTTGTTAAATATATATTCATTGAAAGTGCTTGTATTTGTATTTCTATTGATCATAAAATGTTTTTCTTTGTCCCTAGGGATATTTCTTTTCTTAAAGTCTGTTTTGGCTGATATTATTATAGCCATGACACTTCTTGTACTGTTTGTGTATCTTTTTCCAGTATTTTCCTTACAAACTATTTAGGTCTTTGAATCTAAAACATGTCTCTAGGAGACAGTATATAGTTGGATCTTGCCTTTTTTTTAAAATTTTACTTTATTTAAATTCAATTAGCCAACTACAGTACATCATTATGGATCTTGATTTTTTTATCCAGCCTGATCATCTCTGACTTTTGATTGGAGTGTTCCATTCATTGATCTTTAACTGAATTATTGGTATTGTTGTATTGACAGGTACCATTTTATTGTTTTTTCTGTATGTGTTTTTGTTGTTGCCCCTCTGTTCCTCCTTTACCTTCCTTAGTGTACTGTTTTATTTCCTCTTTTGATTTTTTTGAACTATTTTTTGGGGGGGTGATTGCTCTAAGAACAATATTCATCTTAATTTATCAAGTCTTATTTCCTGAAGTTGGTTGTTGTTTTTTGTTTGTGTTGTTCTGTTTTGTCTTTTTGTAACTTTCCTGGACTTGATTTAAGAACCTTGACTCTTGTATGTACAACTGCTCTCTCTACTCAATTTTTTGTTCTTTAATTTAGCCTCTCTTTTTAGGGGTCACTCCAGTAACTGCTTAACTTAGTTCTGCCGGTGGTTTGTCAGAGGTGACCAAACATCGTTAATCATCTTGTCTATGGATCTATGTGTTACTTTAGGGGGGGTGGGGGAGACATTCAGAGAGTAGGCAGTTTTCAAGTCAGATCTAGGTTTTTCTTTCCATGGGGACACCGCTTCCCCCTTGGGTCTTTTCTACAGATGCACAGCCTGATATCTGCTCCAAAGAGGGCTATAATCTCAGGCCAACGGAATTGTAGGTATTCTCCATTTTTCTTATATAGTGTGCTAACTTTATTGACAACGCCCTCAGGAGTGAGATATTTACTTTCTGCAGCCCCACCTGAAAGCAGGTTTTCAGGGTCTATCACTATGTCAGGGCCCCTGTGATGCGGCCACTGCAGGAGAGCCACTGTGGAAGCACCATTTTGATAGGGCCACTGTGCAGGGCGAGCTGAGGAGGGCGGAAGCATGAGGAGGCAGGGGGAAGGTGGGAGAAGCTCTTGTGAGAATGCTATAGACTCCCACCTTTCTTACCAGAAATTTCCGCAGTTTTTCATGGAAAAAACACTTCTCTGTTTTTTTGTTTGACTTTAGTTGATTTCCAGAGCCCTGAAGTTGATATTTTCGACAATTTTGCTGAGGTTACAGTTGTTTTTTTAGGAAGAGGATTTACTGATCTCTTTTCTCTGCCACAGCCAGAAGAGGCTTCTATGCCACTAAAATTTTAGAGCTTTTTAGGAGGTGTTAAAGCTTCATTGTCTTAGTGAATCCAGTCTGTTCTCAGCACAGTTGACTCTTTGATCCCCTTGATCTAGTTTATTGACTGAATTGTGTCAAGCCATGCCAGTCAAGTCCGAAGAGTGTTGGTTTTTAGATGATCCTGCAGCATAGTCTGGTAGGAAACCTGGCTTTTATAATACCTGCTCTGGTACTAAGTGATCTCTAATTACCTGAATGACTTTAAGAAATTGATTTTATCGCTGGTGTCATTTTCCATCTCCATAAAATGGGGGATAATAACAGTCACCCTTGGGAAGACAGGTAAGAGTTTACAGATTTGGTGGTGGTATTATTTGGGTACTTGGGTATGCTGGCACAGTTTTCATCATCAGGGAGATCTGTGGGAGCTCATTTAGAAGATATTCTTTGTAGACGCATGGAGAGAGAGTTGGCTTTCATAAGCCAGTCTAAAGTGACAACCCACCTCTGCTATTATGAAGACAGTTCATGATCTGTACAGTCCTCTTAGACAAGGAAATAACAGTGTGTTAAGCAGTCATGAATTTCTTAGGGTACCTCAACACGGGGCTAGGGAAAGGGGTGGCTGTGTTTATAAGGGGCGCTAACATATGTAAGGATGCTGAAACATCACTGGAAATACAGTGAGATGTACATAGTTGTGTTTCATACGGTTCCTCTGGGGACAACACCATGTGGGGTTGGAAAAAAATATTTTGATAAACTGATTGCAATGGGGGGATGAAGCCCTCAAAGAGCATGCTTGAGTCAGAACACTTCTTTGCTCCCCTGTCTTCTAAAGTGTCTGGGTGAAGTTAAAGTCATGATGTTAGTTTTCCTGACTCAAATACACTTGGCTAAAGCCAAGTTGCTCACAACAGTCTTTTCTTTTTCATCCTTTCCTGCTCAGCTCTTGGTCTCTCTTCTCAATGAATGTAGGACAGTAGTCTCATCCCTTGTAAAATGCTGGTATAAAGGTTGCTAAATTATCAGTATGATATCTGAGGAGCCCTTTTCTCCGTTTATTACATATTTATCGACTACTTTCTTTTTGCCAGTCCCTCTGATAGGCATTGTAGGAAAAGGATTTGGCACAAGTTTCTAATCTTTTTCTTTTTTAAATTGATACTTAAATTATAAAATAAAGACCAGATGCTTCAGAGGATATAGGCTTTTTTTTTTAATCAGAGTTGATTTTCCTTCTATTTCATGATATTCTGATTGCTGCTTTTGAGATTTCTCCATTCATCTTGCCTCTCTGGTGATCATACCTGACCTCCTTCTCAGAGACTGACTGGCCATTGTCACTGGTGGGGTATTATAGCTAAAAGTGACTGAGTAATCACTTGGTTAAAACATGACAGTTTTACAGGCAGGAAAACTAGCATTCTGAAATCAACCCAAAGTTACATCACTAGTCAGTGGTGAGGATGTATAGAACCTGGTTGTCTTCAGGCCCTGCTCTTTACAACACAGCACAACACCACAATTCAGCTACAACACAACTCCTTTTATAAGCAGGATTGATCTGTGTATCTTTGTGTCTGTTATTTATTTATCCATCAGTCCATTCATCCACCCATCTGTCCATCCATCCATCCATCCACCTACCCATCATTTATTCCTCCATCTCTATCCTATTTCTTTTTCCTCAGACTTTAGAGGATAGTACATAAAAATTAATTTTAAAGGTATGTATTTAAAACTTATTTTGGTTTCTATAACTAACGTGATACGAAAATACTTCTCTTTGTCTTCTGTCAATGTTCTTTGTGATTTCACAGGCTCATCTCAGAGAAAGAAGGTATAAAGACAGGCTTTCAAAAGATTTTAGCAGAAAGTTTTATGATAGAAGAAAATTTCATGGCTCCAGCTTTAAAAAATTGCGATTAATTATTTTTATTTCCACTGCAGAACTGCATGCTACTTGGAGGACGGAAGAATACAGATGTTCCCCTGGAAGGATATTTAGTAACACCAATACAAAGAATTTGCAAATACCCTCTCCTTTTGAAGGTATTTTATGTGTTTATTTCACGGTAGTATTTTCTTGTATCTGCATATTTTGCTGCATATTTTGCTTTAAAATGTTTTTCTTTTAAATAATCTGATTTTCTAAAGAAATGGCAGATTATACTTACTAGGGAAAATAGCTATTTCATCACATATATATGGATTAGGAAACAAATCTTTTAGGAAAAGAGACTTTTTAGTGCTCTTTGTAGAAAACTTATCCGTTTGAGTTTCATTTAGAGTAAATGCATTAGTTTCAAGATAGATCCCATTAAATACCTTATGACAAGTTTATATTGCATATTGTCTACAGGGTTCGTTATCTTAAGTAAATCTACTATTGTTTATTTTTTGACTTCCCCTTACACTGGTCTCCTCTTGATGCTAATGAACTTAAAGTGAAAGTTACCTAATTTCACAGTTTGGTTTTTGAATCAGTATTACAGGGAATGTTGTGGGTCACATGGGACAATAAATGGTAGGATGTAGAACGACGGTGCTAAGCAAATACTGCCTGTGGACGCATTAATGGTCGTAGGCCATTGTCTCATTACAATGACTAAAAGTGTTACTGTGAAATACACATTTTAATGTGCTAATTATGCTTGTACTGTAAGAATATGTGAATAGATTAGAATAGCAATTCTGGAAATGGTGCTTCTTGGAACTAGAACAGCAGTTTGGGTTGGCGGTTGAGCACAGGAACTCTGAGTTCAGATCCTAAGTATTCTGCTTACTATGACTGAACACATAACCTAACTTCTTTTTTTTTTAAAGATTTTATTTTTATTTATTTGACAGACAGAGATCACAAGTAGGCAGAGAGGCTGGCAGAGAGAGAGAGAGAGGGAAGCAGGCTCCCCGCTGAGCAGAGAGCAGGATGTGGGGCTGGATCCCAGGCCTCTGGGATCATGATCCGAGCCAAAGGCAGAGGCTTTAACCCACTGAGCCACACAGGTGCCCCCACATAATCTAACTTCTTAAAGCCTTGGGTTTTTATTAATGAAGCAGAAAAAATGATGATGAAATTGTAGCGTATGTCTGCAAGGATGTGTATAATGGATGTGTATGTCTGTGTATGTGTGTATATACATATATACATACACACATATGGAAAATGTATTACATAAAAATAGTAATTCAACTTTTATGCAAATCATTTAGCACAGTATGTACTCCGTATATGTTAGTTATTATGTACTCCGTATATGTTAGCTGCTATTATTCATATATATTTGATTCTGATTTATCTTAATAGATGAACTACTGCTTGCTCTCTAAATTTTTAAAATATTTCAATATGTTTTGCACATATTAACTGGTGTTCTTATTGATTTACTTTTTGAGAAACAAATGTAAGGAATTTGAACTTAAAATACATTTTTTTAACTACAACTTCCATGAGTTGCATAATTGGGTTTTTGTGTAAAATTTCTTTGAAAACAATTTCTCCTTATTAAAAAAACAAGTCAAAATTGCTTGCTTAAGCCACAGAGGGAAGCTAACATGGGGATCTTCAGTTCTGCAGAACTTTAATATGGTCTTCAGTTCAGGAAGATTGGGGCAAACGTGACTCCTATCTTTCTTTTTTTTTTTTTTTAATTTATCAGAGAGAGAGCGAGAGTGAGCACAGGCAGACAGAGTGGCAGGCAGAGACAGAGAGAGAAGCAGGCTCCCTGCTAAGCATGGAGCCCAATGTGGGACTCGATCCCAGGACGCTGGGATCATGACCTGAGCGAAGGCAGCCGCTTAACCAACTGAGCCACACAGGCGTCCCGACTCCTATCTTTCTGAGAGTCCTTTCAGACTCTTGACTTGGTGACTCAGATCACGTCAGCTGTTCCTGGACCTGATTTTGGAATCCCAGGCATTTTTTTGTTGTAAGAGTCAGAAGGGATAGTGCTATTAAGAGAAGGATATCATGCTAAGTAATTGTTCTAAATCACTTCTGGATGGGGATGACCACCAGATAGGGTTGGCTGATCTGACCTCTACAAAGATAGAATAATGGACCCATCCTTGCTTAGGAAGAAAAAGATCAACTCAGAGCTCCTTCGAGAAGTGGAAAGATGACATCTTTCCCCTTCTTTGGATGATTATCTTCACAAAGAAACATGAAGAAACTATTTATTTGTGTAGTAGATATGTTGGTGTTGATAATTTTTTTGTTGTTGTACCATTGTGCCTATAGTCTCTTTGATTTTGGTTGGTTTTATTTATTCAGAGAAAAGCATTAGGAGTTAGGCTGTGTGTTATACAATCTATCAGTCATCGTTGTGGAACTTGAAATTATTGGCGTGGCCAACCAGTTAATGTTGATAGAAAGTAACTGACAAAATATTAGTACTACTCATTTTTCTTGCTGTTTCACATTGTCTACATTCATATCTCAACTTCACAGATATGCACTGGCACAATTCCATAGGACCTCAAATCACAGTCTGCAGACTGACTTGACCACTTCACATAATTTACAAATACTTCTGCACTTTAGAATTTTTAGAGAAGCCAGCATATCTCTTTTATGGATTTGTGATCCAACATAAGTTTTTAAATCTTGTCTTGGGAGTGATGTAATGTGCACTCTTCTGGTGCTAGCCCTGCAGAACGGAATGTGAACATACTGAATGCAGGGTCAAAGTTTATGGCAGAAGTTTCAACAGTAACAGACCTCAAGAGAGTATAACAACTGCATAGTTTCCCACTGGATGTTAAGAATGAAGAAACTTATTTTAAAGACTTGCCCCAGGATTTCTGTAATTGTGTTAGTTAATGTGATGATGGCAACTGTAGTAAAGAGAAAATGACTAATTAAAAAGCAATGTGGTCACAACTGTCTAGACAGTGGGTGAAGATGTTTATTTCGTGCTTCTAAACACCAAACAAAACCTTTTAATATATTTAAAAGATTAAAGATCACGCTTGCTCTGATATCCTGAATGGACAAAACCATAAAATGCCAAAAAAAAAAAAAAAACCCAAATCAAAACAACAACAAAAAAAGCTTTGGACGGGCCTATGGCAATTCATTCACTGTAGAAAGTGAAACCGAGTTATTGGTGTAAATAGCATAAATTGCTCCGTTATTGATGGAGTATCATGGAACTTGTAAGTTACTTATTTTGCTAGCGTATAAGACATCATTTAAAAATTTTGCTTTACTCATGGCATGTTTTTGTAGTTTCTCAAAAGTGTTTTAGGAAATAAGGCATTGAAATTATTTTTGAAATTATGGGACATATTTATTTAAAGACTTACTGTTCCGCTAAGACTCTAGGAAGACATACAGAGTTCTATTTCTGTTGGAGCAGAGGTCAATCTTATAAACAAATTACATGCTGGAGGTGAGATACTTGAGAATTCAAAAGGAGAAATCTAATTTAGTTTTTAAAACAAAATAATTTTAAGGCCAAAAAATTAAAGGAGCTGCAAAATGTGTGTCAGGGTAACGTACATTCATTGATCTGAATTTCAGTGGAGTTTGTGATGTCCCTTCTGAAGGTGGCTCTCACGATCTCTGCAGTTCTCATTTCCTGGTCATTCTGAACCTGCTATACCAGAAAGCTGATCAAAGGGCGATTTGTTTTTTTTTTTTTGTGTATAAACAGGAGTTGCTGAAGCGGACTCCAAGGAAACACAGTGTCTACGCAGCAGTAATGGAAGCCCTCCAAGCCATGAAAGCTGTCTACCCCAACATAAACGAGGCCAAGAGGCAGATGGAGAAGTTAGAAGTTTTAGAGGAATGGCAGTCTCACATTGAAGGCTGGGAGGTACATTTACTCTACTCAACAGTGGAGCTTAAAATAGTTGTGTTATGTCTTATGCTGCATGTAGAATTGTTGACATTGGATGGAGCCATAAATGGTCATTTTCCCAGATAATGGCAGAGGGCTATAACCATTTCTGCAAAGTGCTGTCATTATTATTTTTAAATCTCTTTAGAGTGGCAAGTTAATTGACTTAACGTCAACCTGAAAGCTTTGTCATAGAGCCTTCTAATGTTGTGTGGGTTATAAGCTTTGGTGTTTCAGTATTTGTGCATCTTGATTATCCTTTTCCCTGCCTTCCTTTGGTCAATAAGTACATAGCCTGAAACCTGGAGAGAGTAAGGAAGGGGAGTAACGCCCGGTATGTGTTCTATGATACTGTTATTTTCAGATTCTAAATTAGGTGTTTGATGATGAATTTCATGTTAAGGTCACTTAATCTCTTAAACTGCATTTCTTTGCAATTATTTCATCATTTCTAAATGAAGAAACTGTCTTATGATGTGATTTTCAAGGTCCATTCAAGATGAAAAGTCTTACGGATTTATGACTCATTAAAGAAAGATTTTTTTTAAATGATAAAAGAAGCAAACAAAAAGTGATATTCAGACTCTGTTATATGTTTTCATCCATGGTAACTTTGAATCCTTGTTATTTCATGGGGTTGGAGCCCTATGTTATTTTAGTGCTATATAAAGCATAAACTGAAATTTTGTCTTTAAATTGACTTAATTGAGATGAGATGAGCTTTCAGCTGGTATCATTTAGTTTTATAAAGTAAAGCAATTAAGACATTTTTTAAAGGGATAGAGAAGATTTAAAATGTTTCCAACCAAATAATGTTTTCACACAAATTCGAGTGAATTGCTTTGTATCTTTAGGACCTTATAATTGATTTGTTTCATATCTTCAATATGTTGGTTTCCATTTAGATCTAAAATTAAATCCATTCAAAAATTATATCCATTCAGATTTGCAAAGAAACCTCAAACGTTGACCTCCGGGAATTCCCCAGTTTATCCACCCTTCACCATGAAATTTTCAAATCCAGCTGGGATGGAAGTTTTCTCTTCATCTATATTCTTTCATTTCAAGTGTCCAGGGGGACCTCCCATTTCAGCATGAATGCTAATTATTTCAGTCAGTTAAAATGGTTGTGTGTTTTGCAGTTGATTCATGATGATAATTCCTTTCTTGGGGAGCGCTTGTCCTGCTGGGTTGAGGAAAATGGACTGAAGTTTGCTTTTGTCGTTCTGTTGTCACGCGAGCATTGGAAGAAAAACTGAACATGCTTTAAACT